>NC_000078.6:31860000-32130000 GCF_000001635.26 Mus musculus
AGGCAGAGGTAGGCAGAGCTCGGAGTTCAAGGCCAGTTTGGCTTACATATTGAGTTCCAGTGCAGGCAGGACTATATAGAGATACCCTGTCTCAAGAAACAAACGAACAAACTACTACTAATAAAAACTATATACAGCTATAAAGTTAGCCAGGTAATCTGAATCGAAGTTCAAGGAAACAAGTGTACTGATACCACAATTGATTTTGAGATGATTCAAGATATAAAACTAGGAGGGCAGGGAGATATGGTGAGCACACTCAGTATGCAGGGTGTACTTGTGTGAAAATGCCTATGTGGTATGGCCTTGTGGAAGAGGACGGCACACCAGTGAATATATGAGCAGTCCTCAAAGAGGCTGTGACGTTGGGAAGCATGGATATTGGAGGGTGGACTGGGGATAAGATAGGTAGAGTCAGATAGTGAATAGGATCAAAATAAATGTTTGAAATTCTTTTCTGTTTTTGTTTGTTTTGTTTTGTTTTGTTTTGTTTTGTTGTTTTTCCCAGACAGGGTTTCTCTATGTAGCCCTGGCTGTCCTGGAACTCACTCTGTAGACCAGGTTGGCCTCGAACTCAGAAATCCTGCCTCAGCCTCCCAAATGCTGGGATTAAAGGCGTGTGCCACCACACCTGGCTAATTCTTTTCTGAAAGATATATTTATTTAATGTATACGAGTACACTGTAGCTGTCTTCAGACACACCAGAAGAGGGCATTGGATTCCCTTGCAAATGGTTGTGAGCCACCATGTGGTTGCTGGGAATTGAACTAAGGACCTCTGGAAGAACAGTCAGTAGTCTTAACCTCTGAGTCATCTCTCTAGCCCTGAAATTCTTAAATAATTAATCAAAAATATATTAAAAATAAAATGTCCTTATGTGACATGTACAGTGAATAACTGCAATGAAAAAATTTTAAAATAATTTAAAAATAAAATAAGATTATGAAATATGTTGAGGAGCCAAACATGGTGACCCAGCCTCTAATCCCAACACTCAGGAGGGTGAGGCAGGTGGGTCTCTGTGAGTTTAAGGCCAGCCTGCTCTACAAGGAGAGTTCAGAACAACCAGAACTATTATACAGAGAAACCCTTTCTTGAACCCACCATCCATAAGCGAAGATAAAATGGATTAAGGAATAGATTATTGTGAATATTAACTGTGGAATCAAGGCTGGCAGTATATGGAATTCATTGTGCATTTCCTCAAACATCTCTAAATATTTGCTTGTGATCACAAAAAAAAATCTTAGAAAAAAAAATCTTAGAAAAAAGAGCATAGGATTTAGCACTTCAAGAACATCAAATAATGGCAGTTAAAGCTCTGTGACACACTCCCTCTGGAATGCTCTAAGGATTCTATGATGTCTCTAAACACAGCACAATTTAGAGCCAAAGTATGTTCAGATCTGAAAATCCTTTATATCCCTGTGGGTTCCCAAGGCCTTTTTAATTTGCATCATTACAAAGCACTGAGAGGTTCATGTTTTTATGCTGCATTGAAACAGGCTTTCCTTTCTGAGAGGGCTCCTAGACTTACATGTCAAAGAGATGCTATGCAGATCATTGAAAGTGTTTGTATTGATCTGTGGACATGATGTAAATATAAAAACTGGCCAGTGCTCGACTTGATTTGCCAAGTCATTTACTCATTAATAACAGTTTGTCATGGAGAAAATATGTCCGTACTTTTTCTTATACAGATTTTTATCAGTGAGCTAACATGCTATTTTAAAAATATACAGATAATACAAATCTACATGGATATAGAATATAATCATTGATTTCAGATAAACATTGAAAGAAATTATTGATTGGATTAAATCAAAATAAGAGCTAACTCATGGGAAAAACTATAAATTTTTATGTTAAGTATCAGACAAACTAAGTACATTTATATAGTACACAAATATTACTATTAATTTTAAGTTTGTGTTGGATTTTTGGTTAGCTCTACATCTAACTTGAAATACTACTATTGTCAGGTGTGGTGGCTCATGCCTATAATCTCAACACTCAAGAGGTTGAAGCAAGAGGATTGCAGTAAGTTTGAAAGCTAGTCTGTGGTGAATAGTGAGCTCTAAGCCAGCCAGGGCTACAGAATGAGGGATAGTCTCAAATGAGAGGAGAAGGGGGAGAGAAAGGAAAGAAGGGATAAAGTGAAGAGAGAAGGAGCGGGGAAAGGAAACTATGAGGTACGAAGTACAAAGAACTAAGAGGGATGGTCTGAGTTAGGAGTGCTTACTACCCTTGCAGAGGACCCGGCCGTGGTTGCTCTTTACCCCAGTGGTGGCTCACAACCCTCTGAAAATCCACTTCCAGAGATGTGACAGCTCCTGTGATGTCACAGGCTCATGCATGCACATGGTTCACATACACACTTTTGGGCGTACATGAATTCATATAAAGTAAATCACTGTAAATGCTAAGATACCCTTAGTCCTCAAAGCTAAAAGCATGGATCTGGTGTGAGGTAATTAACAATAAATTGAACATGCAGAATGATAGAGTAAAAAATAATCCCAGGGTTACTAGCCCAGGGTGCACACAGTGAGGCATCTCATGTGCTGAGATTAGAAGATTGAGGAAGAGGAGAATCAACAGTTTGCTTTGGTTGGGCATATAGGCTGAGAAGTTACTGCGCTCAGTAAGTCCATCTGGAGAACTCATGAGAAGACAGGACAGGATCTTCAGTACACTTCCGTGGTCCTCAGCCAAAGAGGATTTTCTGTTCACTCTTCCCTTCTCCCAGCACATATTCCGTTATCTGTGGATGTATTAAGCTGCCAGGGTTTTGTTGTTGTTGCTGTTGGGGGAGCTAGTGTCTAGTTGTTCACAGTCAAGGGTTCTGCCAAGTCATCTTACAGAGCATAAGACAGCGTCTCACAACAAAGACGAACCTAACCTACTTGTCAGCGCTGCTGGATTTGGTGCATTTAGAGCACTCATCTCAGGACAAGAAGGGGTTAAAGATTAGGACAATGAGGAGGAGGAACCAGTACAGAGAAGTGAATCTCACCTATGAATGGCTAGCCCAGAGAGGACAGTGAATGTGGTTATGTTCATAAGGCAGCTGGGAAAGTGTTGAAAGAAGCGTCCGATCAGCTGTGTCAGGTGCTGCTCAGCGTCAGTTGAGAACCACGGTTTTGCCGATGTGCGGGTCTGATGTGACTTTGATAAGGGTTGTCTTAGTAAATGGGGAGGTTAAAACAGGAGGTGCAGAAAGGGACTGGTGAGATTTTCTAGAAAGGAAAGCTGCTACATGCTTGTGAGAGTTACCCATGGGAAAGGGAGGAAATAGTGATACAGCAAAAACAGGGCACAGCGTGTGCGCTGCATAGTTAAGATAAAGGATGGTTTCTGTGCACTTGAGAAATGACTGGGACACTGACAGATACTGAACAATCCATTTTTGATAAGATTTTATCTAGGGGTATGTGTAGCC
Source organism: Mus musculus (assembly GCF_000001635.26). Taxonomy (NCBI): domain Eukaryota; kingdom Metazoa; phylum Chordata; class Mammalia; order Rodentia; family Muridae; genus Mus; species Mus musculus. The sequence goes on from NC_000078.6 coordinate 31,863,444, forward strand.
TTTCGGGATGCATCCTGGATGCAGCTAAGCAGGAGTAAGGAGAGCTGAGGTTTTGGAGACGAAGGGCCAAGGGCCGTTGTGTGAACAGTCCTGCCTGGCTCTGAGAGACGAGTGGAATATGTAACTAAGCTGCCTGCACTGTAGTTTGATAATCTTAGATTTACAGTATGGCCCATGGAGTTGGTTTACCTTTTCATATCAGGTGTGAGTGTTAATCAAGAATACCATCTTCCTCGGCATCAATCCTTTAACCCTAGACTCTCTTCCCCCTTGTGTACAAAATTGATAGACTATCCAAGCACAATTTGAAATCATCTACATGGATGTCATAACTTTATGGAATCTAAGCCAGAAAGTGTGGGAAAGAAAAAAAGAGAGGGTCAGTGACACCAGTAAGACTGAGTGAAGGGAGTAGAGTTGGACAATCCCTAAAAACCCAGATTATTGCTGTCAGAGCAACAGGAAAGCTAGAAAGTGAGAGGAGGGTGCCTGAGACCATCATCTAGAACAAGGTATGAGACGGTAACAGCAATATAAACTATGTAACCACAGAAAAGGGAGACGAGTTACCCTGGAGGATGAGGTCTGAGGGGAGTGGAGGTCCAGGGAATCAAAGACTTGTCTGTTTCAGTAACTAAGAGTGATGACAGGGGTGGAAGCAATGAGAATGCTTAGTGCCTTAGTCCTGACCTCTAATCCCACTTCTGTTAACAGGAACTAGAACCCCTGGTAGATTTGATGGATCACAAGTAAAAGCATATTATCAAAGTAATTTTCAAAGGTGATAATAGAATTATAGTTTCACAGACCACATGAAGCTCAAGAAGAAGGAAGACCAAAGTATGGATACTTTGGTCCTTCTTAGAAGGGGGAACAAAATACCTATGGGAGGAAATACAGAGACAAAAGTTTGGAGTAGAAACTGAAGGAAAGGCCACCCAGTGACTGTCCCACCTACGGATCCATTCCATATACAGTTAGCAAACCCAGACGTTATTGTAGATGCCAACAAGTACTTGCTGACAGGAGCCTGATATAGCTGTCTACTGAGAGGCTCTGCCAGTGCCATCCACAAAAGTGGATGCTCACAGCCATCCATTGGACTGAGCATAGGGTCCCCAATGAAGGAGCTAGAGAAAGGACCCAAGGAGCTGAAGGGGTTTGCAGCCCCATAGGAGGAACAACAATATGAACCAACCAGTACCCTCAGAGCTCCCAGAGACTAAAACACCAATCAAAGAAAACACACGGTGGGACTCATGGTGGGATTCATGGCTGTAGCTGTATATGTAGCCGGGGATGGTCATCAATGGGAGGAGAGGCCCTTGGTCCTGTGAAGGCTCTATGCCCCAGTGTAGGGGAATGCCAGGGGCAAGAAGTGGGAGTAGGTGGGTTGGTGAGCAGGGGGAAGCAAGAGGGGATAGGGGATTTTCTGAGGGGAAACCAGGAAAGGGGATAACTTTAGAAATTTAAAGAAAATACCTAATTAAAAAAAAGGAAAAAATAGGGGAAAAGAGGGGAATTATTTCTGTATGTGTGTGAGGGAACAAAAAGAACAGAAGGCAAACACAAAGCCATGTCTAACAAAGTAGGTAAGTGTAGGGACAGGCCACATGGTGCTCCTTGTACTGTTTTCCCGAAGATTGTTTTCCTAACAGAGTGACAGAGGTAGTGTTGGTGAGTGGGCTTGTATAGGACACTGCACATCGAGGTCAGGATGATGGTCAGATCCAGTTTGCCCTTCCTCAAATCGAGTTCCACAGTAGTACTTTAGTTTTGTTCCTTGCTTTTCTTTTTTTTTCCATTTTTTATTAGGTATTTAGCTCATTTACATTTCCAATGCTATACCAAAAGTCCCCCATACCCACCCATCCCCACTCCCCTACCCACCCACTACCCCTTTTTGGCCCTGGCGTTCCCCTGTACTGGGGCATATAAAGTTTGCGTGTCCAATGGGCCTCTCTTTGCAGTGATGCCGACTAGGCCATCTTTTGATACATATGCAGCTAGAGACAAGAGCTCTGGGGTACTGCTTAGTTCATATTGTTGTTCCACCTATAGGGTTGCAGTTCCCTTTAGTTCCTTGGGTGCTTTCTCTAGTTCCTCCATTGGGGGCCCTGTGGTCCATTCAATAGCTGACTGTGAACATCCACTTCTGTGTTTGCTAGGCCCTGGCATAGTCTCACAAGAGACAGCTATATCTGGGTCCTTTCAGCAAAATCTTGCTAGTGTATACAATGGTGTCAGCGTTTGGATGCTGATCATGGGATGGATCTCTGGATATGGCAATCACTAGATGGTCCATCCTTTCGTCACACTTCCAAATTTTGTCTCTGTAACTCCTTCCATGGGTGTTTTGTTTCCTATTCTAAGAAGGGGCAAAGTGTCCACACTTTGGTCTTCGTTCTCTTGAGTTTAATGTTTTTAGCAAATTATATCTTATATCTTGGGTATCCTAAGTTTCTGGGCTAATATCCACTTATCAGTGAGTATATATTGTGAGAGTTCCTTTGAGATTGGGTTACCTCACTCAGGATGATGCCCTCCAGGTCCATCCATTTGGCTAGGAATTTCATAAATTCATTCTTTTTAATAGCTGAGTAGTACTCCATTGTGTAAATGTACCACATTTTCTGTATCCATTCCTCTGTTGAGGGGCATCTGGGTTCTTTCCAGCTTCTGGCTATTATAAATAAGGCTGCTATGAACATAGTGGAGCATGTGTCCTTCTTACTGGTTGGGGCATCTTCTGGATATATGCCCAGAAGAGGTATTGCTGGATCTTCCGGTAGTACTATGTCCAATTTTCTGAGGAACCGCCAGACTGATTTCCAGAGTGGTTGTACAAGCTTGCAATCCCACCAACAATGGAGGAGTGTTCCTCTTTCTCCACATCCTCGCCAGCATCTGCTGTCACCTGAATTTTTCATCTTAGCCATTCTGACTGGTGTGAGGTGGAATCTCAGGGTTGTTTTGTTCTGGCACAACTGGCTGTTATCATGTAGAAGATTTCGAATTGATCCAGTACTATCTCCTTGTACTAAGGTCAAATCTAAGTGGATTAAGGATCTCCACATAAAACCAGAGACACTGAAACTTATAGAGGAGAAAGTAGGGAAAAGCCTCGAAGATATGGGTACAGGGGAAAAATTCCTGAATAGAACAGCAATGGCTTGTGCTGTAAGATCGAGAATCGATAAGTGGGACCTCATAAAATTGCAAAGCTTCTGCAAGGCAAAAGACACCGTCAATAAGACAAAAAGACCACCAACAGATTGGGAAAGGATCTTTACCTATTGAAAATCGGACAGGGGACTAATATCCAATATATATAAAGAACTCAAGAAGGTAGACTCCATAAAATCAAATAACCCCATTAAAAAATGGGGCTCAGAACTGAACAAAGAATTCTCACCCGAGGAATACCGAATGGCAGAGAAGCATCTGAAAAAATGTTCAACATCCTTAATCATCAGGGAAATGTTCCTTGCTTTTCATGCAGATATACTCTCTTTCTTTTGCTCCCACAGCTATGTCCTCCTTGTACACCGTTGTAACTGTTTTGAACTTAGCAATTTTCCTTGCCTGTGCTCAGCCAGACTGCCAGAGTGTCAGTCAGGTAACCTAGACGGTCTGGGATCTGGAATTCTTCTGTCTTTCCTAAAACAAAACAAAACAAAACAACAGAAGCGTTTTAGGACACCTGACTCAGCGAGCTCAGTGTCTAGCTTTGTGGGTGCAGTGTATCCACATGCAGTTTCACCCCGTAATCAATGTCATGCTCATTTGTACCTCAATTCACTGCAGCTACTAACCGTTCCTCTCTGTAGATTTCTCTATTCTGGATTCCTCATGTAAATATAATAGCTTATTGTATGGCCTCTTATGCCTGCCTTCTTACCTTACAATGCTTTCAGGATTCTTCCATGATATACCATGTTTTAGAACTTCATGTTAAATGCCAAGTAATGTTGGCTGTGTACATCTTCACTTTATAAGTTGGTTGACATTGGTTGTTTAACTTTAGGCTATCATATGATAGACACTGCTGTGAACAATCGATTGTGTGTACATTACATCTAAGTGAATATGCATTATCATTTCTCTTGTATAAACTGGGGCTTTAATTACTAGGTTACTAAGTTAAATTCAGATTTGATTTTCACAAATTCCTGGAATATCTCCAAAGTGGCTACAGTGTCTTATACTCCCAAGAGCAGTTTGGAGCATCATTTTCTTCAGACCAATATTTGTAATTATGTATTGTTCTGTATAGCTTTCTGGTGGATGTGAAGTGGGCTTCTGTTCTTACAAAATCATTCCACAGTTCCACTCTTTTCTAGCAGTATAATTTTCTCCTAGTTAAGTATCAAGCAACTACATTGAAATAAAAATTCATATATTTTCCAAAATTACTTTGAGATTACAAAGAAAGATTAGATTTTAAAAATTGTAGTTTCAGGTCAGAACTTTTCCTTTTTTTAATCAAGTTCTGCTGGCCTTGAGCTCCCAGAATGAAACCTTCCTCAGCATCCTTGGTAACTGTGACTACAAGCGTGTACCACTATGCCCTGAAGCTTGTGGCGTAAATGCCTAGTAAAGTGAGAGGACCACTTAGCATGTGCTCCTGCCCCCAAGCTGGCTGTTGCCATTCTACTCTAGGAACGCCTTCCTCGTACCCAGTCCCCACGGGCACCTCAGAGCCCTCTCGCAAGGCTTCACATTCAGTTAGTTCTCCACACTGTCAGTTAAGTTGGATTTGTGAGTGCTTCTGGGTGCTGATTGTTTTTGACATGGTTATTGTAGAAAAAAAAAAGATTTTGTTTCATTCCACATACTTAAACACATATTTTGGGCATAACTTGATTTTAAGTTAGAAATCTGTTTTTCCTAAAAGTCAAAAGAAATTGAATTCCTTAACTTGGTATTAAGAGGTCATATGTTGACTTCATAACCAGTGTGATGGGTTACAGCTTTAACAAACTAGAACTCTCTTTTATAAAAATTGGTACTCTTTTATTACAAATTTCTATTAGAGGTTGAATTTAACTTTCAGAATATACATTTATGAGTACTTATCAAAAGAAAGGAGAAAGATAAGTAGTAGTTCTTCCTCTATGGTTCGCCTGGGTTACAGGACAGCAGATGTTTTCTGCTCTGCTCCCTGAAAAGCCAGTGTTCCATATGCTTGAGAATAGAGCTCAAGACAGGACGTGATCTATGCTGTGTCCTGGCCAGGCTTGCCTTTGGATAATAATGTTGTAGAGAATTAGGCTGTAATGGCATCATCAGGAGAATGGTTGATGTGTGGGTCCTTTTCTTAAATCTAAACTGTAACTGGTACAGATTAATTTAATAAGGTAGTCCATGTTCTTTCTCCTAAAACCATGTACTTAGAAGGAAAGATGAAGAAATGGAAGTTCTTAATTTTACTTCTTATTTCTCATACACACATAATTCAGTCACCGTCAATTTCTTTTAAAAAGACTATAAAAAAAATAGGATGGTAACTACATCTTCCCACCATTCACTTCCTTGGAATACTAAGATAGCTGAGGAGTATACACAAGGGTTTTCTCCTTTCCTTGCTTTTAAAGTTATTACTTATTTTAGTGTTGGAATTCAGCAAAGCCTATTATTGCCTGTTGCCAGTGTAATTTACGTCACTGTGATGAGGTATGAAATGACAGGGCACAAGGGGCGTTGGGGCACACGTGCCTCAATGGCCCATCGCCATGAAATATTAAAAAGATGGTCTTTAGGAAGACTTACTGGAGTTGTGGAGTTACACAGTGAAGTGTTTTCTCTATCGATTTGTCTTGTGCCTGAAGCCCAACGCTATATTTAATGTGACCTGAATATTCCTGTTTAACTTTGTCTTTGTCAGTAAGATACGAACTATCTTTTGGTTAAACAAACAAACAAAAGATACAAGCTGTCACTTGGTAATGGCTTTGTATGTTGAATTCTTACAGCTCTCTACTCAAGGAGATGCAAGCCAGGTGATTGGACCTCTCACGGAAGGACAGAAGAGAAATGTGGGTGTGGTGAACTCCCTGTTTAAGCTGCACCAGTCAGTAACAAAGGTGACCTTTATCATTATTTTACAAAGATAAATATTCAGAAGGACTGAAGGAAACTGAACCTCTAAGCCACATAATAGTAGCACTTGGGAGGAAGGCAGAGGCTTTGGGAGGCCAACCTGAGCTACTTAGCAAGAACCATTCACAGGGAGGCCTTATTTTTTAAAAGTTCTTTTATCAGCTTGGACTTCTGAAATACATATTTCATACATTAAATGAAAGATATTCTTAAGAGTTAGCAAGAAGGTTCCAAGGAAGTAAAATGACAAGAAACCTTTGAGGCTGCACATTCCATTTCCTTCAGTTGTTTCTCTAAGGCACCAGGGGCCTCCTGGATGGTTCTAGTTAGCCTTACTAATATTGATTTGTAGAAATGGAAACATCTGACCTTAGTTTTCAGTAAGGCAGCTGTGGAATATTATTATAAAGCAATGATAACATGCTAATTATGTTCTGGGAAGTTTTGTTATATTATGGTCAAAATTAATGTGTACAAAAATAAATGACTTAAGCTAAATTGTAACTCCACTGAAACTCCGTTGTAGGTTGTTGCCAGTCAGAGCTCATTCTCAGCAACAGCCGAGCAAACCATAATGTCAGCCCTAAAGGTAAGGACATGTGAACCTTCACTTTAGCATATGGCAGCGTGGGTTTAATGGGTTTAATGGGTTTTGGCTAAGTAGAAGGTTGTTTTCAGAATAATTCAGAACAATATATAGATACCCAAAGTTGTTCATTGTTAATTATCTGTAGAAGAGATACATGTGTTTGTAGTTTCTGGAACTTAACAGTGGGCTCATTTGCTCTCTATAGATTGTGTTGACTTAAACATTTGCATTATGCAGAGGCAAGAGCTTTTGTACTGTCTCCTGCTTCTTGTAGCAGATCTTATTAACATCCCAAACACAGTGGTTCTCCAGCAATTGACTTGGCCCTAAGTGCTGTTTAAAAATATTGGAGACATTTGGGGTGATCATAACTCAAGGTGGAATGCTACAGACATCTAGTGAATGTAGGCCTTCACTAAGCACTTTGTAATGTAAAGGATATTCACTCCACAACCTAGATCCAGTTCCAACTGTCAGAAATGCTAAGGTTTATAAATCTACTTCAAAATACATCTGTAGGAAAATGTAAAATAAGGGTGCATTCTCATTTTAGCATACACACACACATATACATACATACACACACATATATACACACACACATATACAGACACACACACATATATATATGTATACATATACATACACACACACACACACACACACACACACACCTCTTTTCAAATACTCAGAAAGTGGGGATTTGTTTGTTTCTGTTTTGTGATAGTGTCTCATTGTGTAGCCCTGTCTGGCCTGAAAATCATTATGTAGATCTGGCTGGCTTTGAACTCACTGAGCTCTGCCTTTCAGTGCTGAGACTAAAGGTGTGTGCCACCATGCCTATCTCTTTGTTTGTTTGTTTGTTTTTTGTTTTTCGAGACAGGATTTCTCTATAGCCCTGGCTGTCCTGGACCTCACTCTGTAGACCAGGCTGGCCTCGAACTCAGAAATCCGCCTGTCTCTGCCTCCCGAGTGCTGGGATTAAAAGCGTGCGCCACCATGCCCGGCCCATGCCTATCTTTTAAGAAGTTTAAGAAACATAATTATATGTGTGTGTGTGAGAGATTCAGAGGCTTTGAATTACTTAAAACAGAAAACTCTTTAAGCTAAATTAAAAATTCATGTAACAGTAGTAGATATCCTTCATTTAGTACCACTATTTGTCAGACAAATAGTGTGCTTAAATAGTACAGTAATATTAAGTTATGTAGTATTACACCCATTTTGAATTAGAGACAAAAACGTTCTGACCCTCATAAGCCTGATAAATAACAGATCATACTGGCCAGATGACATTTACCTCCTGTATCTTGCCACTATAACTCATTCATTACCTCATAATTACTAATTGATGTCCTATTAACAGAGATGCTGAAACCAAACAACCTGCGCACTGCATCTCAGTTCCTTGCCTTAATTACCAGATTTATAAATGTTACAGGACACCCCTGGGAGGTAACAGATGTAAACTGTTAGGTTGGATTTAGATCACGAAGACAGAGTTTAAAAGATGATGGAGGAGTACAAATAAGCACAGTGACAAATGACTCCAGAGAGGAGCTAAGGGAAGACCAGACACTGGGGAAATAAGTCACAGATCTTAAAGGAAAGGGGAGATTTGGAAACCAAATTTTGTCTGTAGGTTTCGGGCTGGTGCCAAACAGGTAGTAGCACAATGACGTATATTTGTGTGTGGAGAGCTCTGATGACACATGTTCATGTGTGCAGAGCTCTGATGACACATGTTCATGTGTGCAGAGCTCTGATGACACATGTTCATGTGTGCAGAGCTCTGATGACACATGTTCATGTGTGCAGAGCTCTGATGACACATGTTCATGTGTGCAGAGCTCTGATGACACATGTTCATGTGTGCAGAGCTCTGATGACACATGTTCATGTGTGCAGAGCTCTGATGACACATGTTCATGTGTGCAGAGCTCTGATGACACATGTTCATGTGTGCAGAGCTCTGATGACACATGTTCATGTGTGCAGAGCTCTGATGACCTACGTTTGTGTGTGCAGAGATCTGATGACACATGTTCGTGTGTGCAGAGGTCTGATGTGTTGTGGGTGAGGAGACACTTGCATGTTTTCTGTCCTCCTTTCTCCTAGTGTGCTCTTCTCATTACTAAACATGGAAGAAGCTGCCATTGTGAAATATTTTTAGTAAAAGTTTTCGAAATCATTGATTATAATACTATAAAATTGGACCAGTATGGCAAACCTGAAGGCTCTGCAATTCTTGGATGCCATCAGGGAACAGGTCATTGTCTTTGTGCTCCACATTGTCCTGTCTTCTCATGAGAGCTAGCTAACATGTTTTAATAAACACAGAGCCATTTCATTCTAACCACCATGTGATATGTGGCATTTAATCACTCTGTAACGGTTATTCTGGTCCATTTCTGGTGAGTTTGTCTCTTTGCAGATAGTGACAGTGTTGCTAGGGTTATATATGGGAATGTGTCACATCTCTTTTATTCTGTGGGTTTGATGCTCTCTCAGGGAATATTCCAGATTGTTGAGGCTCTGATATTTTTATAATCATGGCTATTTTAAGAAATTCTTTTAAAATGCATTACAGACATTGCTGGTTTGTAGAGAGCATATGGAATGTACCATGATCTCCTTCTGTTTCCTTTTGTAATTATTTATTTATTCACGCTTATCTTTAATATAATGGCGTTCCCAAAATGATTTCTGTTCCCCCGATTTCTAATGGCCCTATGTGGAAAGCTCACCAGTTATAAAGGCTTCATTAGTTACTTAAGCCGAGAGTTTTATTTCTTACTTTCTGGTAGTTGTGCTGTTTCTCCACATTTTATTTCTCTAGCTATGACCACTCGTCATGTACTCAATAGAACTGAGCTAGTGAGCTCCTGACCTAAAAGAAATTACTCATATTTTATTATTTTAAGTATAGTAGTAGCTATAAAGTTCATAATAATGCTAGCTTACAGATTTTCATAAATGACCTTTGCCAAATTAAACAAAATGTATATTTCTAATTTTCTGAAAAATTTAAATTAGCAACTGTATTGTTATTTTCTTAAACAACTGAAGTCATATTGCAGTCTTGTCCCTTTTATTCTGTTAATAAGATACATTACAGCAACTTATTCTAAATCTCCTGCAAAGGTCTTGTCTTGATGTAGTGCCCTTGTTATATATTTCTATGTTTGGTTTACTTAAAATTTATTACGAGTACTTATGTCTCTATTCATAAAAGATATTGGTATAGAATTTTCTTCACCATTACCTTAGTCTTTGACCAGTATAGGACTGGTCTCACGAGGTGAATTTAGAAGGCTTTCTTTCTTTTTGCCCTTTCCCTCCAATGTTAGGTTTCATACTGAAGCCATCTGAGCTACACTTTTCTTTGTAGGAAGGTTTGGGAGTACAGATTTAGCTGTTTAATCGATAAGTGGCCATTCGGTTTATTTATTTACCTTGGGATGAGTTTTGATACTGTGACTTGCCAGGCATTTGTCTGCTCACCTAAGTCATCCAGTTTGTCAGCATAATGTATCTAAGAGTCACTGTTCTTTAACATTGTAGGACTCTTGGTGAAAGCCTCAACATTTTATATTGTTGATCTGTTTCCTTTTTTAATAGTTATCTAGTCAGGATTCTATAAACTTTGTTATCTTCTAAATAACAACAGCAACAACAAAGCCATGAATTGCCCACAGAACCCGGAAGATGCTGTCAGACCCCTAGAAATGGAGTTACAGATAGGTGCAAGCGCCATGTGGGTGTTGGGAATCAAACCCAGGTTCTCTGGAAGAGCAGTGAGTGTTCTAAATCATTGAACAATCTCTCCAGTCCCTCTACTTTATTTTTAAAGACAGAATCTCTCACTGAACCTAAAGCTCATCCATTGGCCAGGCTGTCTGACCAGGGAAGCCCAGAGGTCCTCCTGCCCCTCGCCGCATCCCTCCACCTAGCACTGGATTTACAGATCCAAGCTACCTAGCAAGCTTTCCACAGACACTGGAGATGCAAACTCAGGCCCTTGTTCTTTGTGGGAGGTGTTTTAACCACAGACCATGTCCCAGCCCTCGCATTCTGTCTTTGACTTGTTTTTTTTTTTTCCCCTTGTAACAGCCAAAATAAACTAATGTGCACTTACACTAACATGCAAACCCTTTGAAGCACCGCAGTTGTGATCATTTGTACTTTCATCTTCATTCTGCCTCAAGTATTTTGAAATTTCATTTGTCATTTCCTCCTTCAGTTGTGAATTATTTCGAAGCTTGTTTTTTCATCTCCAGGTTTGTTTTTGTTGTCAGATGTATTTTCCTGATTTCTGACTTCACTGTTGTCAGCCAGCTTGGGTGCTGCTTGTCCTGAGAAATGTCCTTAGCCTGTTTTCTGACTTGCATTCTTGTATGACTGTTTATATTTCTATTGTAGATGGGAGCGGTGCACTTAAGTGTGGCTTTTCTAGCTCTGAATGTGGTTTATTTATAAATTAACTATGTACATGATGATAATTTATAATTATTGATTGTACTGTCAGATCATTAGTCAAGTTAAATAACAAGTGTGAAGAGATTCCTTGTCTCCTAACATCTTGTGTTTGTCCTATCAATTGCTGAGATAGAGTCAAAATCTTTTAAGAAAGATACCTTTCTTATTTCTTTAATTCTATCAATTCTGTGTCCTCGATTTTGGAAGTCTCTATGGCTGCATTGTTGAAGGTCTGTTATGGATGTATTTATTATTATTCTTTAATGAACTGACACTTTCACTATTACAAAATACCCTCTTTACCTTATTGCTTTGCACTCTGTGTTAACTAACAACAATCTAGTCTGTGTATGCTAATGTTTGCACGGTGTGTTTCCTATAAATTTGCATTGAATGCCTCTGTGTACTTTTGAAGTGCATCTCTTACAAACAGTATATAGCTGAGTCTTGTTCTTTTGTCTATGGTAGTAATCTCTGTCTTTTGTGGAGTACTTAGTTAATTATCAATGTAATTATTGCCTAGGATTTAATTGGTAAATTGTTTAGTATTTGTTTCTCTTTTAGCTTTACTCATTTCTGTCTTTTTCTAGATGCTTATTTGTTTGTTTGTTTGTTTTTAAATTTTTTTTGTTTCACTGAAGCTGGGTCATATAGGGATTAGAGAAGCTGGGGGAAGGGAAGTCCCAGACCAGTCCCTGGACTGGAGAAGGTAATGTTAGATGCCCCCACACACACATGTACACACACACATACACACATGCACCACCACCACCAGCAGCCAGAGGGTTAACAGGTAGAGACTGAAGGAGTCTGGGGGAACCTGGAGGCCATCATCAGCTTTGACATATTAATAGGCATCTCAGCCTCTTGTCCTGGGTTTGAAACCTAACATTCCAGACTTTTTTTTGTTGTTGGTTAAGGAGCCATATAATCTCTTCTATGGTTGATTCCCACTGAAATTGGGGCAAGAAAGCTAGAATGATATCAAAGGACTGGCTGCAGACATCTTTGGAGACCTTCAGGGTACAGATTCTGAAGGAACACCTTGGGAGGCCTGCTGTAGGCAGCCTTGGAGGTCTGCAGTTGAAATCTGCTGGAATAGAGTCAATCTCATAGCAGCAAACTTCCTTTTTTGGAAGGTGTTTTGTTGTTGTTTGTTTGTTTGTTTTTGCCAGAAATATTTTTTATTGTAGTTTGTCTTGAGGAATGTTTTTACTAAAATTAGGGATTTGTTTTCTTTTAGCTCTTTAACTACACTGTTGTGCTGTTTTCTGTCCTCCTGTTTTCTGATGAGATGTCTTCAGCGCTGACATTGCTCCCAGTTGTGACTCTCCCTTGCCAGCCCCGCTCCGCAGCAGCTGTGCTCTGGACTGTTGGTCTGGATGTGCATGGGCCGGAGCAGGCTTCTCTGCAGAATTATTCCACTTGTGCGGCTGATCTCCCAAATCTATAAATGTATGCTTTTCCTGGTTTGGGTGACTGTGGTCACCTCTAAATAGATCTTATGCCTCATCCTGTCCTTATGGCTCTGTAGACCTGCTTCAGAAGTCTGGCTGGTTTTCGTTGTTCTTTCTCTCCTGGGTGGATTGCCATTGAAGGCATCACTGATTCACCCTTTCATTCATCTTGTTGTTGAAGCTGTTCATTCCTTTCATGCTTCACATAGCACTTTTGGTTGTTATTATTTAAATTTTCTATTTGGTTTTTGTAGCTTTCCTGGCTGCTGAAAACTCCATTTTTTATTTTTTAATTTCTTTATCTTTTCTTTATCTCACTTAGGATATCCCTCGGAATTCTGGAGTTCAGGTTATCTCAGGGCTGCCCTCTGTCTCCTTGAGGCTTGATCGACAACTTTGTGACTACTTTTTATGTAAACACATAATTATTAAATATTTCTTCTGAGATTATTGATGATTTTGCTTTGATAGCAAATTAATTTGGTCATACCTGCAGCTGGCCTCTGGCCTTGTGTCAAATCTCAGTTTTTGTTTTTCTTTTCTTTTCCCTTCTTTCCTGCCTCTCTCCCTCCCTTCCCGCTGCTGCTAGAGTGTGAACACAGGACCTTATCCAAACTGATGGTCCCAGGAACACTGAGCTCCATCCGGCTTGGTGTTTTTGAAACACCATGTGACTTTGTAACCCAAAAGGTTCTCAAATTCGTGGCAGCACTTAGGCCTCATCCTCCTGAGTCCGAGATTATAAATTACACACTACCATCCCAGATTTAGCTCACTTCTTTCTCTCTTATGATGGTCTCATGCATCCCAGGTTGGCTTTCAGTTTTCCATGTATTCAAGATAGCCTGCAGCTGCTAGTCCTCCTGCTGTCATCTCCCAGGTTCTGAGATTATACTTAGTAGTTCACATCTTTAAATAGTATTCACAAGACATATTTAGTTTATTCTGCATAAATGGGGCTTATGAGTCAGATGGAGATTAGTGCTGAATTCAAACGTACAATTAGATATCCCCACCTCCCAGCCTTCGCCTTCCCATAATTCCCTTTTCACACTATAGAAGTTTTGGTTGATCCAAGTTTTATTACGTGTTTCCTCTGCAATACTGTTCAGTCCTATCACTAGAGAAAACATGCAGCGCTCAGGAGGGGGAGACAGAAGTCTAAAGCCACAAGGACAACATTGCTATAGCTTGTCTCCCAGAAATAATCTTCCCTGAAAAAGACACAGGCAAACCAAAACACTGAAAACATGGCAATCCGTATATCAAGTAAACCAAAAGCAAGCTGGGCCTGTGACTCTAATATCTGATATAATAGACTCCAAGTCAAAATTAGTAGAAAAATAAAGGTCGTGATACATTAATAAAAGGACAGTTCCTTGAAAAGATACAATTGTAAATACTTGTGCACCAAAGTTTGGGATTTTCAGCTTCATAACAAATACTTAGGAACATAAAAGGTCATATTGGTCTAGGTATAATAATCTTTCATCAGTAGATAGGTCAAGAAAAAAATCAACAAAGAAATATTATAAACAAATTGTACTATAGATCAAATGGACTTAACAGAAATCTATAGGATATTTATCCACCAACTACAGAATCCACATTCTTCTTGGTAGCCCATGGAAGCTTCTTAAAACTTCCTCTATCTTTTTTTTTCCTTTTTTTGTTAATTAGATATTTTCTTTATTTACATTTCAAATGCTATCCCGAAAGTTCCCTATATTCTCCCTCTGCCCTGCTCCCCTACCCACCCACTCCCGCTTCTTGGCCCTGGAATTCCCCTGTACTGGGGCATATAAAGTTTGCAATATCAAGGGGCCTCTCTTCCCAGTGATGGCCGACTAGGCCATCATCTGCTACATATGCAGCTAGAGACACGAGCTCTGGGGGTACTGGTTAGTTTATATTGTTGTTCCACCTATAGGGTTGCAGACTCCTTCAGCTCCTTGGGTGCTTTCTCTAGCTTCTCCATTGGGGGCCCTGTGTTCCATTTTATAGATGGCTGTGAGCATCCACTTCTGTATTTGCCAGGCACTGACATAGCCTCATAGGAGACAGCTATAACAGGGTCCCTTCAGCAAAATCTTGCTGGCATATAAAATAGTGGTTGGGTTTGGTGGCTGATTATGGGATAGATCCCCGGGCAGGGTATTCTCTGGATAGTCCATCCTTTCGTCTTAGCTCCAAACTTTGTCTCTAACTCCTTTCATGGGTATTTTGTTCCCTATTCTAAGGAGGAATGAAGTATCCACCCATTAGTCTTCCTTCTTCTTGATTTTCTTGTGTTTGCAAATTGTATCTTGGGTGTTCTATGTTTCTGGGGTAATATCCACTTATCAGTGAGTGCATATCTAATGACTTCTTTTGTGATTGGGTTACCTCACTAAGGATGATATCCTCCAGATACATCCATTTGTCCAAGAATTTCATAAATCCATTGTTTTTAATAGCTGAGTAGTACTCCATTGTGTAAATGTACCACATTTTCTGTATTCATTCTTCTGTTGAGGGACATCTGGGTTCTTTCCAGCTTCTGGCTATTATAAATAAGGCTGTTATGAACATAGTGGAGCATATGTTCTTATTACCAGTTGGAACTTCTTCTGGGTAAATGCCCAGGAGAGGTATTGCTGGATCTTCCAGTAGTATTATGTCCAGTTTTCTGAGGAACCTCCAGAAGGACTTCCAGAGTGGTTGTACAAGCTTGCAATCCCACCAGCAGTGGAGGAGTGTTCCTCTTTCTCCACATCCTCGCCAGCATCTGCTGTCATCTGAATTTTTGATCTTGGCCATTCTGACTGGTGTAAGGTGGAATGTCAAGGTTATTTTGATTTGCATTTCCATGATGATTAAGGATGTTGAACATTTTTTCAGGTGCTTCTCAGCCATTTGGTATTCCTCAGTTGAAAATTCTTTGTTTAGCTCTGTTCCCCATTTTTTAATTCCTGCCAATCCATGAGCATGGGAGATCTTTTATTTGAATTTCTAGAGTCCAGCTTCTTGAGCTCTTTGTATATATTGGATATTAGTCCCCTATCAGATCTAGGATTGGTAAAAATCCTTTCCCAATCTGTTGGTGGCCTTTTTGTCTTATTGACAGTATCTTTTGCTTTACAGAAGCTTTGCAATTTTATGAGGTCCCATTTGTCAATTCTTGATCTTACAGCACAAGCCATTGCTGTTCTGTTTAGGAATTTTTCCCCTGTGCCCATATCTTCAAGGCTTTCCCCTACTTTCTTCTCTATTAATTTCAGTGTCTCTGTTCTTATGTGGAGGTCTTTGATCCACTTAGACTTGAGCTTTGTACAAGGAGATAAGAATGGATCAATTCGCATTCTTCAACATGATAACCGCCAGTTGTGCCAGCACTGTTTGTTGAAAATGCTGTCTTTTTTGCACTGGATGGTTTTAGCTCCCTTGTCAAAGATCAAGTGACCATAGGTGTATGGATTCATTTCTGGGTCTTCAATTCTGTTCCATTGATCTACCTGTCTGTCACTGTACCAGTACCATGCAGATTTTATCACAATTGCTCTGTAATACAGCCTAATGTCAGGCATGGTGATTCTACCAGAGTTTCTTTTATTGTTGAGAATAGTTTTTGCTATCCTAGGTTTTTTTTTTATTTTTCCAATTGAATTTGCAAATTATCCTTTCTATCTCAGTGAAGAATTGAGTTGGGATTTTGATGGGGATTGCATTGAATCTGTAGATTGCTTTTGGCAAGATAGCCATTTTTACTATACTGATCCTGCCAATCCGTGAGCATGGGAGATCTTTCCATCTTCTGAGATCTTCTTCAATTTCTTTCTTCAGAGACTTGAAGTTCTTATCATACAGATCTTTCACTTCCTTAGTTAGAGTCACACCAAGGTATTTTATATTATTTGTGACTATTGTGGAGGGTGTTGTTTCCCTAATTTCTTTCTCAATTTGTTTATCATTTGTGTAGAGGAAGGCCATTGATTTATTTGAGTTAATTTTATATCCAGCTACTTCACTGAAGCTGTTTATCAGGTTTAGGAGTTCTCTGGTGGAATTTTTGGGGTCACTTATATATACTATCATATCATCTGCAAATAGTGATATTTTGACTTCTTCCTTTCCAATTTGTATCTCCTTGATCTCCTTTTGTTGTCGAATTCCTCTGGCTAGGACTTCAAGTACCATATTGAATAGGCAGGGAGAAAGTGGGCAGCCTTGTCTAGTCCCTGATTTTAGTGGGATTGCTTCGAAAAACTTCCTCTATCTTAGGACACAACAAGCAAGTCTTAAATAATAGAAAATAACCCACGTGGTTTCTTGAATCTTATTAGATAAAAATAGAGTAAAACTGGAGATGAGTAGAAAAAGACACCACAGAAACTGCAAGAGCATGGAGATGAGTGGGATGTCTGTCATCATCTCTCTCTGACAGGGTTCGTGCAGCTCATGGCAGCCTCACACCTGCTCCGTTCAGTGACTTTGAGTTCTTGATCCTCCTGAATGTACCTTCCCAATTGCTGGGGTTACAAGCATGAACCACTGTTCTTGGCTGATTATACTGTCTTGAATGTTCAAATGGACTGTTGAAGAAATCAGTTAGGAAAGTCTAAAGTTCATAGAATTAAATAAAATGAAAGCCGGGTATAAGAACTTTTCAGATATGGCAAAGGCAGTTTTAAGAGGAGCATTCATAGCTGTGAGTGCTAATTGAAAGCAGCTCAGTAAGCAACATTGTGATGTACCTGAAGGTCTTATAAAAACAAGAATAGGCACCCCCAGAACAGTAGACAGTAAGGAATGAAAAAGAACAGAGCAGAAGTTAATAAACTGGAGGCTAAATGAACAGTAGAAATAATTAGTAGAAGGAAGAGTTGTGTTTTTTTGGTTTTTTTTTTGGGGGGGGGGGTGGGTTTCAAGACAGGGTTTCTCTGCGTAGCCCTGGCTGTCCTGGAATTCACTTTGTAGACCAGGCTGACCTCGAACTCATAAATCCACCTACCTCTGCCTCCCAAGTGCTGGGATTAAAGGCGTGTGCCACCATGCCCGGCTGTTTTTTTTTTTTTTTAAATAAACAGTGCTGACAGATTCTTAGCTGGACTGAGAGCAAACGAAAGCCATACATGAGATGTGAGACGTAGAGTCTGTAGAGGATCACTGGAGTGTAGAGTGCCTTTAGAGAACTCTGTGATCTAAAGTAGCAACATATAGAAAAAAATGAATAATTTATAGATGCATGCAACTTACTGAAATTAAGTGAAAAGTGAATTAATTGAACAACTTAAACAGGCCCGCAACAATCAACAAGATTGAAGCAGTAATAGTCTACCAACAAAGAAGCTCTAACACCAACAGACTCACTGGTGAATTTCAGCAGACCTGTAAAGATCTATCAGTGCCCCTCAAACATTCAATACAGTAGAATAGAAAGACACTTCCAGACTCATCCTGAGAAGAAATGAATTGGATAGACAGTTCTCAAAAGAACTCAAAAGTAGTCAAATGTTATCCCCTACAAGGAGTGAGTAAGAAATGAGGTGTGTGTGAAAATGACTAAAATTCAACATATACATGCATAAAATTAGCAAAGAATTAAAAGATATAATAACTGATGAATATATGAAAATATTCAACATCCTTAGCCATTAGGAAAATGCTAATTAAACCTACATTAAATACATTCCATCCTATTCCTATCAAAATGGTCATCAGGAAGGGAAGTGACCACCAGTGCTAATAAAGATTTAGAGAAAAAGGTCCCTTCATACACTTACAGGAGTGGATGTAAACTGTGAGAGCCACTACGGAAATCGCTATGCAGGTTCCTAAGGGGACGGAAGCTGGAGCTGCTGCAAAGCTCAGCCATAGCTGCTGTGCACACTCAAGAATGTGAAGTAGTGAGCCCCAGAGGGATGTGCACAGCCACGTTCATCTCTGCACTGTTCATTGTCACCAAGATGAGGAGCCAGCCCCTATTCCCATCTATACATAAGAAGAGAAAGAAAACACTGCCTTATTTATCCATAAGAAAAACAATTTGCCATTTCCAGGAAAACGTGTGGAAGTAGAAATCATTGGGCCAAGCAAAATAAGCCAGAATTGGGCAAATATTGTATGTTTTCTCTCGTATTTAGAATTCGAGCCAAATATGCATACATATATTACATGAAAGTAAAATTGGTCATGTAAAGTGAGGGGTCTAAAGGGATGAGGGGAGGAGCAAGGGAAAAGAATGGAAGTGCAAGAAAGACAATATTCAGCATTATCTTATGCAGAATGTAGGTTTAAATTTTATATATATGTATGTGTGAAATATATAAATACATAAATACAATACATATGAGGACTGTGCAGACTTTATATAGTAATAATTTCTTACAGGAAAGAAAGCCATGAAATCACTACTTCTTGGAGTCATTTAACCAAGAGGGAGTTCATATTTAAATTTTCTGCTTCATGCTCCTATGTCTTTTATCTTCTGTCTCTCTTTTACATGAGTCTGCATGTGTGCCTGCCTGAAGACTGTCCTGTGAATCTGTTTGTCCCTGTGTCTGTGTCTGCCATTGTGTGTGTGTTTCTGTGTGTGAATGGTGTCTCTATGTGTCTGACCCTACATATGCTTGTCTGCCTTTGTCTGTGTGTGTGTCTTTTTTATGTGTGTTAGTCGTGTCTGTATCTCTCTATGACAAAGGATTTTAATCTGTAATTTATTGTAGAGCATAAAAAGTACCACATGGGAAGGAATATGGAGTAGTTCATAGAAATCAGGGCACTAGCTCGAGCTGACTCAGACAGCAAACTTCACTGCTTATCAACCAATAATCACACATTGTTGCTCCTGGCCTTTATGGTAGATGTAGGAAGCAGATGATTCATAGGCTTTATCTGGGTCAAAGTGCATGGAAGAGCAGACTACAGCTCTGCATTAGCTTAGGCCCCACCAGGCAAGCTGAGTATCCAGCAGACTAGCAGTCTCAAGTCTGAAGTGACTTCAAGATGTATTCAAGGACCTCAACTCTGGGTGTGAGGTCCAACAAAAATCCAGTCTCTTAGAATGTAAGAGAGATTTTTCAGAATATTGCTTTGTCACTGAGGGCCATTTGGTATCAGGAAGGGGACCAGTGCAAATGAGGAATGAGAAAGAGAGGTAGAGGGTCAGAAAATGTTTAAGGAGAATACTATATGGTTTTATTTCCTTCTGGGTATCACTATACCTGCCCGTCCTTACTGTGGTCCCCTGAGAGCCAGACCACGAAACACAGGAGACTTGCGTTTCCACCTGTTTACCCCAGAGTTTTGCAGCTCTCAGAAACTGCCTGAGTTTGGGTCTCCTAAGCTCTCGAGTGGGTGTTCTTGTTTCAGTTAGATGCTTCTCCATATCATAAGTGAAAAACTCAGCCTTTTAAAGATGGCCTTTACTTTTTTCTCCAGTTCTCTAAGGTCCCTTCAGTTTCTCTTCCCAGGGCAGTGTCAGCCGTGTAGGGGCAGACATACGAAGGGTCTCAGCTGTTGGGCTTGTTTACCCACAGCTTTGGACAGCCTTGTGAACTTGCCCAAGGTTCTCTATGTATAAATTTTTTCATGGGGCTGGTGAGATGGCTCAGTGGGTAAGAGCACCCGACTGCTCTTCCGAAGGTCCGGAGTTCAAATCCCAGCAACCACATGGTGGCTCACAACCATCTATAATGAGATCTGATGCCCTCTTTTGGAGTGTCTGAAGACAGCTACAGTGTACTTACATATAATAAATAAATAAATCTTTAAAAAAAAATAAATTATTTCATGAATGATATAAATTAGAGAGAGTAAAAATTCTTTGGAGAAATAACTTATTTCTAAGTAAAATTACCTACCATATCAAGTATACTAAATTCTGACTACTAAATTAATGTCTCTCCTCCTCCTAATCCTCCAAGGTCACCTATTATTTGTGGTTTTTAAGTGGCATTTGTCATTTATCTGTGCAGTAATCTCTAGCTAGGCTCACCAACTCTCTTGGTTTCTCTCCTGTCTCAAAAGCTGGTGACTACTAAATCTAATCAAAACATCTCAGGAAGTAGGTACCTACATAACAGCCCAAATACATTTTCAAATAGGCATTTCGAATTCTTGTGCCTAACTGAACGTGTCTTTTTCTTTATATCCCCAAATCAACTTGTGCTGCTTTTATACATAGTGCTTAGTCATTCCTGTTACTAGATATTAAAATAACAAACAAACATGTGTACTCTTAAATCTCTTCAACTTTGCAAATCTAACTACAAAGCCCTACTGACTCTTCATCTCCATCCTCGCTGTGTCTAATTAGTTCATTTGGCATTGGTATCTCCTGCAGTCTCATAATTGTTTTCCTGCCTCCAGTCGAATCCCTTAGGCTACTATCCAATATGATTGTTTTCTAAATTGGAATCTTAACAGTACTTTATCACTAGTCTCTACATCCCTTCCTGATAAACTCCTTGCTTATAGCAGCCTACCTCGAGCACACCCCAGCTGCTTCTCTCTTACAGGCAGGCACTTCCAGTCTCTGTTCTGTGCCCTATGGTTCCCCAGGTAGACCAGCATCCTTGGGCTCCTGTAGCTTTGACACGTGTTCCCAGTCTCATCCTCGCTCTGGTTCTTTCCTATTTGTCAGAGATTCAGTTCAGACACTGTTCCTTTTTATTGTTCATATCTTTTCAGCATGTGATGAAATCTCTGTGCCATCCCACCACATTCTTTTGAATATTTAATTTACTATCATGTTTCATCTGTATCACTAGACTGCAAACTGGGTCATATATACTTGTCTGTATATACAATTGTGTGTATGTTTATTATCTTGACAGATGACGACCTAAAGATATCATGTAGAGACTTAATGAATAGCTGTCCCCCATATTCTTTTCTTATTGGCTGCAACTATTTTGCGCCATGACCACCTGTCATGTGACCTTAGTCACCATGAAGCATGTGTAGTGTGCCTCCAGTTTTTGATTTGGGGTGTTTATAGGATTCTGGTCAGTATCTGCACATCAAAACCAAAACCCTTTAACTAAGCCCTGATATCTTCCACAGGCTAACCCGTGGTTCCAAACAGTTTTCCACCCAAGCAGCATGGCTGCTTTGGCTTGTAGATCTCTGGTGTGTGATCTAACCAGTAGGGTGTTTTGCAGAATCATTGTCTGCTGCTAGATGCTGGTGTCTCATTCCTCCTCTCTTCTTGGTCTCTAGCCCTGCCAGCTGCCGCCTGGGAGCAGATTGATTAGATTTAGTAGTCACAGCTTCTGAGACTTGAGAGAAACCAAGAGAGTTGCTGAGCCTAGCTAGAGATTTCTGCATAGATTAATGAGACTCACTGACACGGAATTCTCCCCAGAAACCTACCTCGTGAATTGCCTACTGTTCCACCCTGTAGGAGTCACCAGTGGTTTCCCTCTGTTCACTCTGGTGAAAAAAAAAATATGAGAAGGTGTCCTAGTTAGGGTTTTACTGCTGTGAACAGATACCATGGCCAAGGCAAGGCTTGTAAGGATGACATTTGGGGCTGGCCTATAGCTTCAGAGGGTCAGTCCATTATCATCAAGGCAGGAGCATGGCTGGAAGAGCTGAGAATTTCACCTCTTG
Organism: Mus musculus; assembly: GCF_000001635.26. Classification (NCBI taxonomy): domain Eukaryota; kingdom Metazoa; phylum Chordata; class Mammalia; order Rodentia; family Muridae; genus Mus; species Mus musculus. The sequence continues at coordinate 31,885,665 of NC_000078.6, forward strand.
TTCCAAAGGCAGCTAGCAGAAGACTGACTTCCAGGCAGCTAGGACAAGGGGATTAAGACCCACACCCACATGACACACCTACTCCAACAAGGTCACACCTCCTAATAGTGCCACTCTCTGTGCCAAGCATAGACAAACCATCACATAAGATTTCGGTTTTTAAGGAATTACTTGTTTTACATTTTTGAGAAACAACAAAAAATGTACTGGTTTGCTCTTCGCTTTGTGAATGGCCTGTGTCTGCTCCTTGGCATGGCTTACATTCTCATGGGCTCATTTACCCATTAAACCTTTTGACGGAGTGAGATGATTGGAGGAGCTGGAAGTTCTCAGTGCTGTATTCCTAGTATTTTAAGCTTTCTAAGCCATCACTGCCAGTGGCTAGGGCGAGAAACACACTTCTCCTAGTTAAACTATGTATAGTCTGACTGTGATAGAATATGAAAACTGTTAGTCAAAATGTTTCTCACTTCATTTCCTCAGATTTCTTTGTGTCAGTTTCTCTAATTTTGTTTCTCTTTCCCGTTTTCTCTTTGTTAGACAATTCACGATCTTATGGGGAATGCCATACAGCCCTTGCTGACGTCAGTGGCAGATGCGATCGAGGCCATAATCATCACCATGCATCAGGAAGATTTTTCTGGGTAAAGCATTTCCTCAGAGCTGTTACTAGTCCTCACTGCCTTGATTCTTCACTCCCTACCCCTCCTACTCTCTGAGCTCCTTGCCAACCAGGCTTTATTCTTGTCATGGCATTGGCTCCTTGCCGCCTACTCTTCCATTGTGAATGCTATTACCACATTATCTGTGTTCTGCTTCCCATCATCTCTCTCTTTGCTTACTGAGATGCAGCAGGTTTGTAGACTTAGCTCTGTGCTTCAGGATTGGCTGGTTTGCGCCATCTTCCTCTCCTGACCGCCTTCCTTCTCACAGATGACCTCTTCCTGACCTGTGTGATCACCTGGCACAAGCATGACACTCCTCTTGAAGACTCATCTGACTCTTACTTGGCTTTGAGAACAAGCTCTCTCTTAGTCCTGTCAGATGTGTCCTTCCTCAGAGTTTCTCATGTTTAATGTAAGGAGAGTCCTGTTTGATAAGAGTCTGGGTGGGAAAGGAGGCAGTGAGAGAAGAGCCCCAGATCTCTGCAGGAGTGGCTGCATCCCTCGGTGGCATCATTCCCACCCTGTGGGTTTTGATCCCTTTGGGAACCCTTTCACAGAAAACGCAGATATTTACACTACAATTCATAACAATAGCCAAATTATAGTTATGAAGTAGCAATGAAAATAATTTTCTGGTTGGGGGTGACCACAACATGAGGAACTGTATTAAAGGGCCCCAGCATTGGGAAGGCTGAGAACCACTGCTCTAAGGAAAGTCAGTGCACACCAGTCTGGTTACATGAAAATACACATCCACCAATTCTCAGTTGTGAGCATGCTTAACTTTAACTTCACCTTCAGCTTCTGTGTAGCACTATTGCTCCGAAGGCTGGATTACCTATACTACCTGCTGAGAACATACTATTCAAGGCTTGAGAGTAACTGGGGAAATTAATCTGTAATAGCTCAGAATGTTTGTATTTTAGTACATTTAAGTCAGACTTCTAATCCACAAGGAGATTTGGTAGCATGTATCTTAAATTTCATCTGAAGTATAATTTCACTTACACTAACACACACTTCTGGAACCTGTTCCAATAAGCTATTTTCTACAACTCAGTGAAATCATTGCATCTGAACATATCACTTCATGTGACACATCTTCATGTCACCATATTCGTAAGCACTGTCTTTCCTTAGGTGGTTGGTCTCAGTTTCCTAATGCTGCGACCCTTTAATACAGTTCCTCGTGTTGTGTTGACCTGCAGCCATAAAATTATTTTCATTGCTACTTCATAACTGTAATTTTGCAACTGTTATGAATTGTAATCAGTCTTCCTCCAGAGTAATAGAAAGATGTTGTGATGCTTTAGAAGAAGTATAAAAAAAATCCGAGAGGCCAAGTGGATTTGGCCTTCACAGGAGACCCAGCTCAGCTTTAGGAACATACAGAACTGAAAACAAAGAGACAGGAAACGCTATTCCATGCGATGGCGACCAAAATGTGAACAGGAACAGCTATCGCGATGGCGACCAAAATGTGAACAGGAACAGCTATCGTTAATGAAAATAGGTTTTCAGTCAGAACTTGTAAAATACAATCCAGAAGATCATTATGAAATGATAAAGGAGTCTCCTCATTAACTGGATATTTAAAATACATATGCATCTGATATCAAAATACCTAAATATAAACAGATATTTAAAGAATTTGATTGTAACAAAAATATAATCCTTTCAATGACAGACAGATCATATGTACAGAGATTTGAGCTATACTTTAAAACAAATGGACCCAACAGACATATATAAAATGCACATTCATAGAGATGGGATGTTTTCCATTTAGACCATAAAAATAACCTGAACAAATTTAGGAAGAAAAACATCAAAATTAACAGTATTATCTATCTCTTTGTTGTTGTTGTTGTTTTGAGACAAGGTTTCTCTGTATAGCCCTGGCTGTCCTAGAACTTGCTTTGTAGACCTGTCCTGGCCTCCAAGAGATCCACCTGCTTTGTATTCTGAGTGCTGGGATTAAAGATTTGTGCCACTGCTACCTGACCACGGTGGTATAAGATTTTAATAGGAGAAATCATAGAATGTCCACAGATAAACGGCAGAAGGATCACTACTCTTAAGGCTGGCCTGGGTTACAGTGCAAGCTCTAGTCCAGCCTGGGCAATTTAGTAAGAATGTGTCTAATAAATACAAGGTGGGAATAGGAAACGTGCTTGGGAGGTAGTGCCAAAGCATTGCTTAGTGTCCACCAGGTCCCAGATTCAGCTAGAGTATGGTAGTGCATAACAACAAAACAAACAAAACCAGTCCAGAGATAGGAGCTGGCAAAGGCGCGGAAGGGAGCCCATGTGCACTGCTGTAGGAATCTGGGCGATTGCACGAGTTGTGGAATTGTATATGGGTTCCTAGACACATGACACAGACTCAGGAACAAACAGGAAATCTGAGCAGAACAGAATGAGTGACAAAATTGAATCACATTCCCATCAAGGAAGTGTGCGGGAACTAATGTCTCGTTGGATGAAGCTGAACCACTTAAAAAGGAACTGTTATGGCTTCTTCTTAAACTGCAAGAAACAGACTAACAAAGAATATGTCCTCTTCTCATAAAGCTAGCATTACCTTTATTCCAAAGCCAGATGAGGACAGGAGAAGAATAAAAACCAACAGATTAGTGTCCTGATGAGCACTGGCAGACTCCTCAGCAGAGTCCTAGCAGAGCAAATACACCAGGACTCAAGGATTTAAGAAGACTCAGGTACTGTGACCAAGTGAGACTTGTCTCTGGGGTGCAGGGGCAATGTAACAGATGGATCAGTAGATGTGTCACAGTAGAACAGTGCACACAAGTCGTATGTATAATCATTTCATCAAATGCAGAGGTATTTGCAGCATTTGCCATCTCTTAGTTAAGAAATTAGCTGTAAAAAATGCATCTCACCACAGAAAAGGCCACATGTGACAAGGTCATGGTTACTCAGTGATGAACAGCCAGAAGCTACTCTTGTGACCTGTGTCCAATGCTGACGTCCCTTGCCAGAACAATTAAGCAAAAGGAACAGAAGACATTCCTTAGGAAAAGATGTAGTGACTGCTGAGGAGTAGAAACCCCTGAAGACAGAACATGGCTAGCGCTAATAAGTTCAGTAAAATCAGGATGCAGAACCAACAGGAGGAGCCTGTGGCATTTATATAAGCTGACAAGGGACTAGCTATACAATAAATTAACAAGAAATCCATTAGCATAGCTTAAATATTACATATCTATTAATTAAAAATTACTTATCTATTAATTTAACCATGGCATTAAAAGATTGGCAGGCTGAAACCACAGACTAACTGAAAGCTTGAAGAAGCTCACTGGGGAGAGTTGTGTTCATGGATGGTGGAACTACAAGGAAGGGCAGTACAGGTCAGTGTCTCTGATAGACACAGATAGAAAATTCTCACAATACCAGCAAGCTGAGCTGTAGCTAGAGCTTAGTCCGTGAACTTGCCTTGTAAAGACGAGGATATGAATTCAAATCCCAGAACCTACATCTAAACAACAACAACAAAAATTGAATAAAACCAAAAATGGGTGTGATGATGAGTGCTTGAAATATCAGCAACAAGATGGTAGAGGGTGGCTCATCATTGGGGCTCACTGGCCAAGCAGTTTACCATACCTGGCAAGCTCCGGGCCAGTGAGGAGGTTGTCTCAAAATCCAGCTGAGGTTGACCTCTGGCCTCCTCACATGTGAACATGTACCTGCACACACACTCAGACCTTCGTGGACATGCACACACAGTAGGCATCTGAAGAATGGCACCCAAGGTTTTCCTCTGTGTGCAACATAAGCACCTGCACACACACAGAACATATCACAAATCCAACTCAAAACGTCTTAAACTAGGTAACAATGTCTGTACTACCAAAGCATCTATAGATTATTTCTAACCACTATTAGGATTCCAATGTTTTCTCATAGAAATAAAAAGAAACAAATCCTAAAACTCTAAAGCCCTGGGTAGCCATGGCAACCTAAGGATAAAGAGCAAAGCCAAAGACATCACACTTCCTGATTTGAATCTATCCTCAGAGTAACTGAGGCTTAGGGAGATGGCTCAGTTGGGAAGCATCTGCTGCTCAAGCATGAGCTGTAATCCCCAGGCCCTGGGACCCTGAACAGCGTGGCCTGCAATCCCAGCAGCAGCATTGCAGGTGCAGAGCAGCATCCCTGAAGCTCACAAACAAGGTGCCTACCATTCAGCTTCCCTCAGAGACCTCGTGTCAGACAGAGATGCATGGTGAGGACCAACACCACAGTTGTCCCTGGCTCTTACCATAACACACACACAAACATGCACACACACAGGACTAAGCAAGAGACACTTTAAAATAGTTTAACAGCTGTAGAATCATAGTGAGTTACTGGCATTAAAAATGAAAAGAAACGTTGTCCCGTGGAATAGAATAAAGAGCCAGAAATGAGTCCAGTTTTATAAAATGATTTTTAATAAAGGTGCCAAGAACACAGTGGGAAAGGACGGTCTCTTCAGTGCACTGCTGGGAACGCAGGACCTCATGCCTCATCAGATACATTAGTACTGCACAGTGTATAAACCCATGCATGTACTGGAGGGAACATGCAGGAAAGCCCTGACACTTGTCTACACGGGTCTCTTCTTTAATCCTAAAAGCTCAGGCAGCAAAATAAAGAGCAGACGAAAGTGATTGATTGCACTGACTCAAAAGCCTCTGCACTCAGAGGATGCCACTGAGAGGGGGGGATAGGTGTAGGTGGGGAGAGGGGGTGTGCAGGGAAGCACGTGGGGAGGGACTGGTCCCAAGGCTGTAAGACAGACAGACAAACCAGGGAGGGAGGGAGGGAGGAAGAGAGATTGAGAACAGAATCTCAGTAGAGAGTGAAAGATCCTGGCAGAATGTAAAGGGACACAGAAGCCCTGAAATTGGCAAGATAGACATCAGTGTTAGCAGAACTAGCTTCACTGATTTAGAAAAATAGAGGTGCACAATGCTCTGGCCACTCCTCGAACCTGTGTGTCTGCCAATGTTCTGACCAGGTGTGTGCCCATTGCTGCACCTTCATTAGACTCTTTCCTTGTACCCCTCCCATACCCATTTCTTGAGAATAGACATTGTTTAGATCTGGAAATCCCCTACTCACCCCCATCTCCTTTTCCCCCTGAGGGCCTATAAAAACTGGGAACTCTTTCCCCTCGAGGTCGACTCCTCTACCCCTGCATGGGATATGAGTCGTCCCCAGAGCTCTGGCTTTCCCGAATAAAGCCTCATGTGGTTTGCAACAAGCTCCGTCTGTTGTGAGTTCTTGGGTGTCCGCTATTGTCCTGAGGCCTGAGCGAGGGGCTCCTCTCGGAGTCTTTCAAGAGGAAACTTCTGAATAACCTAATTTAAAAGTGAAGGAAGGGCATAAATAGATTTAAAAAAAAAAAAAAAGAACTTGCAAATGAGTGACTGTAACTCGGGTGGTCCTTGCCTAGTGTGTACCTTTGGTTCATTCCCCAGCACAGAATAAACTGGCCATGATGCAGGCCTGCCTTTACAGAGGTCAAGTCCAAGAGCTCTTGACCACATACCAAATTCAAGCCTAGCCTCAGCTACATGAGTCTCTGTTTCAACAAATAACAAAATACATGTACACACACACACACACACACACACACACACACACACACACACACACACACACACAAATGGCTTACATTACTGCAAAAAATGTAGATTAAGGCCGCAACTTTTTAATGGTTAGGTTAGCTATTAAAAAGATGGGCAACTGTAAATACTGTAAGGCATTGTTGGTGAGGATGTGATTTGCCATAGGTATTGTGGACAACTGTATGGAGGTGCCTCAGAAAGCTAAAAGACAGGCTGGGTTTGGTGGTACATGCCTTTAATCCCAGCATTTGGAAGGCAAAAGGCAAGCCAGCTGCCCTACATAAAACACTGCCTCCAAAACAAACAAGAGAGGTAAAAGTACAACTGCTCTATGTTCCAGTGTCACTTCTAAGTATGTTTTGTGTGGTATGACATCAGTGTTACATCCATAGATAATGTTCAATGCAGCATTGTATAAACTGACAGAACAGTAGGGACCACCCTATGTGTCTGTCTAGGAGATAAACAAGCTAAGCAAATGTGGTGTGGGTACAAGATGAAACAGTAGTCAGCTGTCCAAAAAGAATCCCTACTGATTGCCACCACACAGATGACCCTGGAAGGCATACCATGTCAAAATACGCCAGGCACAGAAACCAGACATGCTCTCATTTACCTGCAGACCCTAAAATGATAACTACAGACAGTGTTTCCTAGGGCGTGGCAGCCAGGGTAATGCATTGGTGTTGGTTAAATTGGTATAAAGTTCTAGCTAGATAAAAGGAATAAATATGAGTTCACTGTGATTGATGTGCTCACTAGAGACTTTTTCTATCTTTCTACCCTGTATACAATGTCACTATGTTTACTGCCTCTTCAGTAAATAAACAAATGGATATGAAAATATTTTATTTTTGCACTTAGCACTCTCTTTTGGTACGCACCTGAATGAAAATAGGCCATGTAGTGACCTGAATCTGGTGAAGACAAATCCCATATGGTGCTCGCCATCAGGACCCAAAGCGGCTCTGCTCAGGCAGCACACAGCACCCTGCCAAGACACTGAGCCTGAGCACGCTGTACCGTGGACCTGGTGGGGAGCCTCCGTCATTAGGACAGCCTTTCATACTCTGGAGCTTCCCCTAGTTCTGTCTTCTTCTGGAGGTGGGAGACCTCTTATTATAGCTGCCATTGCTTTGCTGTGAAGGTTATCAAGTTCACGTTGCTCTCTGTCTCAGAGACTTCAGTCATGGCTGGTGTTCATCTCTAGACCATTTCCATTTCCTCTGCATCACTCTCAGAAGTTGGAAACATCTCCCTTGCTTTTTGGACAAAACTCAGCATTATATAGTCAATGATCTCATCTATTAGCTAGGATCAGGTGATTTCTAATTTTGGTATAACCCCTCCTCCCTATAAATATTTCATATTCTTTGAATATATTCTTTAAAGGGCAGTTGTAAACATTTATAAGTTATAAATAGTATATCATGAAGCACAGCTGGTATCATCTACTTTTCCAAATTAAAGCCTTTCTAAACCTCATCTGGAGGAGAAAAACTGCATACTGCATATTGTTACACAACCGTCCCTCTGTCACCGTGCTGCCATCGGACTGATGTGACCAACTGCAAGAGCAGGGGCTGCCACCAAGCATGTTCTGCCCTTGAGAAGTATAAAATGTCATCTCAGAATCTATTATTGACACATTCACTTACCAGGCAAAACATAGGAATGGACGGAGAGCTGGAAGCTGCGTCAGACATTGAAAGGCCAGCGTGTGATTCATCTCAGACAGATAGCTGTGTTTTATTCTTCATAATCTTTTAAGTAAAAGCATGCTAAAATCCGTAAGTAATCTTCACAGGATCTAAACACAAATTTAAGAATACAACTTAAACATTGTTTTATTTTCTTTAATACTTAGCAAAACAAAACAAAATTGGTGCTTTTATATCACTAATAGGAAAAATAAATTGCACAGGATTGAAATAGTAACCAGGGGCAAAATATATTTGTAGCTTTGTGCATCAATGCTGAAATTTTTTTCCCTTTTATAGGGCATCAAGCAGCTCAGGAAAACCTGATGTTCCTTGTTCCCTGTACATGAAAGAGCTACAAGGTTTCATTGCCAGAGTTATGAATGACTACTTTAAACACTTTGAATGCTTGGATTTTGTTTTTGACAACACTGAAGCTATTGCCCAAAGAGCCATTGAACTTTTTATCCGCAATGCCAGTCTCATAAGACCTCTTGGTGAAGGTGGGAAACTGCGACTTGCTGCTGATTTTGCACAGGTAAATTGATGCATTGTTCCAAGGGAACTAATGTTTGAGCCTCACTGTTATGTATTAAGTAAACATCAGTGTCTTAACTATTCATGTAGCTAAAGAGAAAAGAAAACCCACCTGAAACTAATTCACTACAAAAAAGAGTTTTAAAATATTGTACCAAATACTATTTTGTTTTTCTTTCTTTCTTTCTTTCTCTTTCTTTCTTTCTTTCTTTCTTTCTTCCTTTCTTTCTTTCTTTCTTTCTTTCTTTCTTTCTTTCTTTCTTTCTTTCTTTCTTTCTTTCTCTCTCTCTCTCTCTCTCTCTCTCTCTCTCTCTTTCTTTCTTTCTTTCTCTCTTTCTTTTTTTCTTTTTTTTAATTTCTGGAAGCTTTTAATTTATTCCCTCCCAAAAGACCAACTGCAATCAAAGGGGGTGAAAGGTCAAGATCTTATTGTCTTCATAACAAAATTGGCTTAAAACTGGATCACTTGGCCCTTTCTCTTCTTGTCGCTTCCCAGTTCAAAATGCTTGCATCTCTTAACAGCCAGCATCCTCTTAGATCTGCAGTTGGGCTCAACACACTCCAGTCTCAGCACAATCTTCTTTGTAGTTTTAGCCTTTTTGCGGAAAATAGGCTTGGTCTGCCCACCGTAGCCACTCTGTTTCCTGTCATAGCGCCGCTTTCCCTGGGCATACAAAGAACCCTGCCCTTCTTGTACTGTGTCACCTTGTGGGGTGGGTGCTTCCCACATTTCTTGCAGAATATCCAGCAGGTCTTAGGCACATTCACTATGTTCAAAGGAGCGCTATCAGCTCACACACACACACACACACACACACACACAAATGCTGTTTTTCTTTTTAACAAAATTAAAAATCATCTTTGATTGTTCAAGATTAAGGCAAAGTATCTTATGTCACAATAAAGCAACACTTTGTATTATTTCTATTTTCTCATCTCCCTAAAGCCAATAATAATCATTGGTTTACTTGGCTCAAAATAATGTACGCAATGAGCTGATGTTGTAAACAGCAGGAATGGAGCCATGGAGCCGCGTGCTATCCTGAGAAGAACAACCCTAGCCCGGATAGTGAGCAGTGAGCGTCTGTGTTCAGTGAGAGACAGGCAGGGTGCCTGAAGATACTGCCTGATTATATGGGTTCTTCACTAAGTGCAGTACTGTTTTGCCCCTGTGGCTAGCCTTAAAATTACCTGCAACTACCCGAGTCTTCCTCCTACCCCTTCAGGAATCAGAAGCAGAGAAAAGGCCCTAAGCACCCAGTGTCTTCAGAAGCAGATGACTCAGGGGTGAATCCAGTTCTTAACCCTTTCAAAGCTGTTAGCTTTACTAATCTCAGTAGTCATTCATGGGAGTCTCCATTGCAGTCTGCCCGGTCGTCCTTGGACATACAGATAATTACTCCTGTCAGCACTGAGTCCCTGTGTGTCTGAGAGCATGCCCTGGGCCTCCTGCTCAGGGTCATGGCTGCCAGGTGCTCCCACCCTGCAGCATACTTAAGGCCCAAACCTGGCTTTCAAAAGCTCCTTGCTTGTAATTGATCAAGCAGTTATTTTCATTCCGCAAATGAGGCTGTGAAACTACACAAAATAAACCTTCCTTTGGAAAAGATACCTTTAATAGGTACATGTGAGAAAAGAAATTAAATGCTCCCATTCAAATGGTTTAACCTTGTCCATTTTTGTCACCTTCCTTCTCTCTGAATAATGACTTATGGAGGCAGTTGTGTCCGTGTGTCCAAGGACCTGTCTTACTCCTTAAAAATATCTCTGATAGGTCTGTCTCCTGGCCCTCTCCTAGGTTTTGTTTGTCTCCTCTCCTCCTCCTCTGCGGCTCCCTCCCCCACCAGCTTATTTGCATTCTTCTCCAGCTGGTCCTTGAGTCACTTTCCTGGAGGCAGCACTTCAAGTCCAATTAGAATGGCAGCTGAGCAGGAGATGGCCAGAGTGAGTGCCATAGGAGAGGGAGGCTTGCTTATTGTAATGATGTGTTCTCTTGAAAGATGGCAGCCCCCCACTGCAGCTAACCCTGGCTCACAGTGCACAGCCTCCAGTGGTGGGGTGAGCTGCAGCACTCAGAATTGTATCTCCATCCCCCACCCCCTTTCTTTTTAAAGACATAGTACCTTCTGAAGCCATTTCCTCCTCAGGATAAATGAAACTCTGTTACTTATGTTTGACAGATTCTTGTGTTTAGAAATGGTGTTTTCTCTGTGCTGAGTGGACTTTATAGCAGTGCTGTAGGGTTTAGTTGTGGAGGCTCAGCCCCTGCACCTACCCTTGGTTTGCTGCTCCACAGTGTGACCCAGTTTAACAAGATCCTACCATTCCTCTTAGCCTGGCTCAGGAAAGACACGTTGAAGCGTGGCGTTTGCGTCCAGTAGTATTAGCAAACCCTTCCCGGGTGTTAGGTCAGAATCAGGACTCCACTGTTTTTCTAATTAAACTTTGAACTGGGGTTTTGATTTCACTAGATCAAAACTGTAATTGTGTGTGAACCCCAGCTTTCAGAGTCCCGTTTGGTTGGAAATGTTTTGTCTGGATTAGTCAAAACTCTCAAATAACATTTCCCTGAAATGTGTCTGCTTCACAGGCAGCCATTGGGGACCAGAGCCTTTTAACTGGCGAGTAACTGAAAGGTCTGTCGATTTGTAATCACAATTAAACCAGGCCACTGAGGTTACTGGGCTCCAAAGCACAGGGTTCTCTGTGTCTTTGCAAAGGGTTCCTGTGATGAAAGTCCCTGCTGTTTGGCTGAAAGCAGAGCTCAAGAAAAGGCCAACAGAAGGAATTTGGGTAGATTTTGACATGAAGTTTAGCAGTAAAGACAATAAGTGAAGCGTCATAAGGACTCTTGAAACAATCCTGACCTCCACAGGGCGCCAGTGCAGAGAAAAGGTAGTTGCAGGCTGCCATCTGGAGGGCTCTTACTGAGGGAAGTGCGCGGCATAGGTCCCCTAAGAATTAGGTCATGAGCATGAGGTGGCTTCCTACAGGTAATTAATTTCCTGCTGGGACCACATTGCCTCTTTGTCTACACTAATCACACAGCAGTTCAAAAAGCCCTGAGCTTGTCCACGCCCGCAGGGTTCTGCCTAGTCCCACTCAGGGCAGACATGCCCACTGTCTGCTGAAGCGCCATCCCCCTGTGCCTCACTCAGCTCTCTTTTTTCCTCCGAGGAAAAGAACAGATATTGAAGTTGGAATTAAATCCTTTACTGATGCTCCTAGCAGTTTCTATTCATACATTTTCTGGTGCCCTTTAAGGATACATTTTTATCTTTCCCACACTGCCTCAAAAGTGTGAGTTAGGAAGGAAAGCAAACCACTGTTGGTTCTGACTCCTCTTGCCTTTTTTCTCTTGTCCATTGTCAGTGTACGAACACCCCTGAAACATGTAGGTGTGTCCGGTGGCTGACCACGTGCCTGGTGGGTACTGAGTAGCAGCCAGGTGGGGCAGCAGCCCAGAGGCCTACCACCGTGTGTCCATCTGTAACCCCGCAGACTCCTCCAGCACAGAACTCCGCCTTCAAGCATGGACTTCAGTGTTTAAAGGGAAATGACTTTTCAGTCCCTCGGGGGTCATTATAGATTAAAAATTTATCTGAAAGATTTAGCCTTTGAAATCTGTCTGTGTCATCACAGAGCTCACAGTCATTTGAGGCGATAATCTTTCATACAGGAACTTTTCCATAGCTATTTAATTGTTTTAACATTTAGTCTTACTCCAGGCTAGGTCAAAGGCTGTTTGGGTTGATCTTTGAATGAATCACAAGGGTAATAGGAAGAAAAAGATGACCAAAATATGTCATAGAAATTACATCACAGAATATGTGCTTGGAAACCCGTATATGCACACCACAGTTATTGGTGGGATAGACTTAGCCAATCAGAAGCTTGTGCCGATTACGTAGTTACTTGTGTTCAGTGCAGAGCAACTGTTCGATTCTGATGGAGACCAGAACTCCCAACAAGGCCCGAAGACTAGCCCATCAGCCCTGACCTGGGTTTGAGAACAGTGGTCCCCAGCTGTTCTTATCTTGTCAGCAAGAACACTGGCATTTTCTTCTTTAAATTTTTATTTCTTTAGCCTTTGTATTTTAGAGTTTTCTAATCATGTAAGATTTTCCCCTTAAGACTTAGTGTTTATTCTGAATGTTGGTGTTTATTTTGAGTCTTTAGTACCAGAAGATTGGCACTGACCTAACACAAAAGCATCACAAGGAGGCTGCCCTGCGCGTCTCAGAACCCGCTGCAGGCCTCTCGGTGTGCTCTCATGGCCTAGTAACAAGTCTGTGGACTTCTGTATGCGTACTGTATCTATTTCAGCAGTACAACTAACATTTAACAACATTATAAAGCTATTTGGGCATGGATATTTGTGTGTTCATGTACACATTTATACATGGTCTATGATCTTGTTGAATAGTTACATTAAAAAAAAACCCTCACTAAATATGAGAATTCTTAAAAGAGAGACAATCTCCTTCTAATTCCCTGCCTCATGCTCACATATAACGTGGCACCTGGCTGTGAGTCGGGAGTAGAACTTGCTGCCCAAATGACGATTGATTAAGCGTCTGGGGCCCCCATTGGCAAGGAGTGTTGAGTGCTGTTTCATGAGGGCGCTGATCCAGTGACTTGCTTCCCTGTGTGTTTCTTAAATAAAGACACTGCACTATTGGGGAATAATTTGCCCTCAGCCGCTTTCTAACCTTGTCTTTATATGGAGCACATTTTTAGTGAGCTTGGAGGACCAGTTTCCTCTGTGTACCAGAAATGGCAAACAATTTGCCTGAGCATGCGGTAGATAAAGAACCAGGAGCCATTAATGTCAAGTAGAGTTTCCAGTCAAAGCAGGAAAATAAAAGGAAGTGAAACCAACATTTGCTAATTTCTTGCATGGGGACAGATTATATTAATTATAATTAATAATATATTAATTATATTAATAGTTTAAATAAGAAAAAATTAAATACTGATAATTTTAGAACTTTTAAAGACCTATTTTGTTTTCGTTTTATGTGTTTGAGCATTTGCCTTCATGTATATATATGCTCCATCTGCGTGTCTGCGGAAGGAACACAGAAGGGGTCACCAGATCCCTGGCAGTGGAGTTACAAGCAGTTGTGAGCCACCATGTGGGTGCTGAGAACTAAACCCTGCTCCTCTTCAAGAGTCCTTAACCCCTGAGCCATGTGTCAGCACCAGCTTAGCACTGAGTACTTCTGTGTCATGCAAGCAGAGTCTATACATGTAGCTTCTGTAATTATACCAAGCACGTATTATCATCTCCACCTGACTTACGACTGAGCTAAGACTAGGTCACCTTATAGTGACTATAGTTTAGAATTCTGCCACTTACATGGCACTGAAATCTTGAGAGCTAAACTTTATAGTCACTTGGACCATACTGACTGGTAAGAATCGTCATTGGTTCTACTGACTTTGGAGACTTGCAGTGCCTATATAGAATACAGAGCATAGTCTAGAAAGCTTTTTTTCTCGATATTTCAACTAAGACAGTGTCTTAGATAGGGTTTCACTGCTGTGAACAGACACCATGACCAAGGTAAGTCTTATAAAGGACAACATATATTTGGAGCTAGCTTACAGGTTCAGAGGTTCAGTCATTATCTTCACTGTGGGAAGCATGGCAGCATCCAGGCAGGCATGGTGCAGGCGGAGCTGAGAGTTCTACAACTTCATCTGAAGGCGGCTAGTGGAAGACTGGCATCTAGGCAGCTAGGATGAGAGTCTTAAAGCACACACCCACAGTGACACATCTACTCCAAGGCCACACCTACTCCAACAAGATCACAGGTTTTATTTATTTATTTTTTTTTATTTTTTTTTATAAAGAATTTAGACTGACCAATTCAGAGTCTGCCATTTATTTATTTATTTATTTATTTATTTATTTATTTATTTATTTTTTCGAGACAGGGTTTCTCTGTGTAGCCCTGGCTGTCCTGGAACTCACTTTGTAGACCAGGCTGGCCTCGAACTCAGAAATCCGCCTGCCTCTGCCTCCCAAGTGCTGGGATTAAAGGTGTGCGCCACCACGCCCGGCGATCACAGGTTTTAATAGTGCCACTCCCTGGGCCAACCATATTCAAACCATCACAGACAGAATTTGAACTACTTCTCTTACTTAGCAACATCAAAATATCTCATCTTGGGCCTCTTTAGTAAGAAATGTAAACGTCATTAAAGTCTTTACCTTTTAATAAACGTAAGTGGCTTCCTGAACTTGTTTCATAGCAGTTAACATTAAGTTTATAAAGATCACAACTTCTCTGGATTGAGGTAAAGTCATGGCTAATCTGTGAGTTGATTGGCTTGCAAATGTCCTAGGAGCTCAGTAAAGCACAGGAGGGTTTCTAGAGAGGGTTTCCTGAGGGAGGAGCCTGCCCTGAGCTAGGTCCAGCCATCCTCAGCTGGGCTGGAGCTGAGAGGGAAGGAAGCATGCCAGCAGCACCGGCATTCTCTGTTTGCTGGCCACCACCTGATGAGCTGTTCTGCCCCTCCGTGCCTTCATGATGGACTGAACCTCAGAAGCTATGAGCCCAGATAACTCACTCTTCTCTTCATTGTTCATTTCAGGAAAAACTGACAAATACAGATCATGTGACAGGTCCAGCCTTCAGAGTCAGACATATAAAGCTATGGACTGTCTTTTCATGTTTTAGATGGAGTTGGCTGTGGGCCCCCTTTGCAGGCGAGTGTCGGATCTGGGAAAGTCCTATCGGATGCTGAGGTCATTTAGGTGAGACCTTACTCTTTATTATTGTAAGCGAATCATCTTACTAGCAGGTCAGTCCTTTCCTCCTATTTGGGTTAAGCTTTACAACATTGTCAACATTCATTTTATATTCTAACAATTCCACTATGAGATGGATCATCTTAGAAGTTATTGTTTAAATCAGAGAACCATCTAGCATTATATACGGTAGCTAATACCATAGTGGAAATGTATGTTTTTCTCTGTTGAATTTTAATTCACAGGTTGAGCTGATGTGTGCTTTCTAACTTCCTATTCTTGCAGAAGCATATTAAGCAGAAACACTAGGAAATGCATTCTAATACAGGCATGGGTTTTTTTTTTCTGAAAATTTTATTCATGTACATTTTTGTTCTTTTCTGGTTTTGTTTTTTTCGGGGGTGGCGGGGTGGGTGGCAAGGTTTCTCTGTGTAACAGAGCCCTGGCTGTCCTAGAATTCACTTTGTAGATCAGGCTAGCCTATAACTCAGGATCTCTGTCTACCTCCCTCTGCCTCCAGAGTGCTGGGATTAAAAGTATGCACCACTAGGCCCAGCTGTTCATGTACATTTTCAATTCAATCTAGTTTGAAAAGTATAGAATATAATATAAACATACACAGCTATTGACTAAAACAGCTCAGTGGTGAGATTGGGGAATGGGTGAGGGAGCTCAGGCAGATGCAGCTGACCACCAGGTCTTGGGTTGAGCTTCCTGCAGACCAGCTCAAAAGGAGGGATAGTGAGCTAGTTCATATGCATAATCTAAAATATATCAACTTAATGAAGTTGATCTTTCCACTATGAAACACTTGGTTCTGAAAACATCACACAGCTTAATGACTTCAGTAGTAGATGCTAAAATATAAGGTCACCGGTGGTGCTCATATGGCTATTTATTCTGTAGATTTCCAGATTTTTCACATAATAACCCATAGAAAATATTCACACTAAAAATGTGGCCAACCCTATAGGCTGGAAAGATCTTAATAGTAAACATGTATAACAATGCTGTGAGTCCAGCATGCTGCATGGAAGGCTTTTACACACACTGACCAAATGTGTTTCTGAAAACTGGCTCAGTCTTGAAAACTAGGCAGTAGTATGCCCTCCCGATGAAGGCTGTGCTCTCTCACATCATCAAGCCATTGTCATAGCCGTGTAGGGAGCCAGGATTGTTGACAGGGACCATGTGTGCGCCTTACCTTGCCCATTTCTAGTCAACAGAATTACTTTTTCAGTACCAGTGGCACAGCCTGAATTTTGCTTTTTTTGCAGTGGAGAATCACTGCATGTCCACAATTGCAAGAAAATGTCAGCCGGGTGTGGTGGTGTACGCCTTTAATCCCAGCACTCAGGAGGCAAAGGCAGGTGGATTTCTGAGTTTGAGGCCAGCCTGGTCTATAGAGTGAGTTCCAGGACAGCCAAGGCTACACAGTGAAACCCTGTATCAAAAAAAAAACCCAAAAAACAACAACAAAAAAAGAGGAAATGTTAAGTGAGATCTTGTATATTTTTCAAATACCTTCTTTAGATCTGATAAGTTCTTTAAAATAAATAAATCGATCTCTTAAGGACTGTGTTAAATTCCAGTTCTGCACTAAATTGAAAGTCTGTAAGGGTAACGGTAAGCAATCTTGTTCTTCTGTGTGAACTGTAAAATAATCCATTGAAATAACTGCACAGTCATTTCCTTTGAGTAAGATGGTGACACAGTTTATTAGTTACTGTGCAGTTATTGTGACAAAGCGTCATGACTAAGGGATTTACAGAAGGAAGAGTTTATTTTGGTTTATGGTTCTGGAGGAGAGTCCATCAGAGCAGGGAGGCGGAGCCACAGCTGCAGGCAGGAGACAGAGTCTGAGAGAGCAGGCTGGGGTGCTGTGTGTGGGCTTTAACCTCAAAGCCTGCCTAGAGCAAGGCCACACCTCCTGAACCTCCCCAAGCTCAACTTACGTGGGACCACATGTTCAAATATCTGAACTTTCCGGAGGGCATTTTATTTTCATTTAAACCACTAGGAATAGCAGGCTGTGCCGCGTGATCCAATGATACCCAGGCTGGGTCAGTAAACATTCTGAGGGCATTGTCAAGTAGCTTTTGGTAAAGATCTGAGAAAAAAACTATTGACGTGATGTTCATTTGCTACATTAGAACTAGGCTCTTGTTTTCATGTTTAGGTTTTATTGTATATATACTAAAATAGTGCTGATCTTAATTTTTGCTGAGATAGGATGGCTTTTACCTCAGTACTTTGAAATTTCTGTGACAGTTTGGAAAAATAAAATCTGAAGATAAGTTTTATGTAAGATTGATTAGCCACTTACGATGGGAAATGTCCCGTTAACTCTCCCCATGTTTATATGAGAAAAAGAAAGAACAGTCAGGCTTGGATAACTTCTTCTTATACCTACTTAGAGAATCAAAAGTTACTGTTCACCAATCCATACATTTTTAAATTACACTTTTTTCCATAAATTAATTTATTCACTTTACATCCCGATCACAGACTCCCTTCTCCCAGTATCCCCCTCATTACAGTCCCTCTTCCTGTGTCTCTCCCTGCTTCTTGCCCTCCCTTACCAGCCCACCCTGGCACATCCTCTCCCACTGAGGCCAGACAAGGCAGCCCAGAGTAGGGAACAGGATCCACAAGCAGACAACAAAGTCAGGTACAGCCCCCACCCACCCCCACTCCCACCCCCTCTCTAGCTCTTGATAGAGTAGTAGTCAATCTAGATCTGTCAGACTTTTGACCATGTTACATAGTAAGAGGATTTGGGGCTTTCTTAATTCTGTTTTGTTTGTTTATTTTTCCTGGTAGGGTTTCACTATATGACTCAGGATTGAATTTGAAATCCTCTCGCCTCAACCTTCTGAGTTCTGGGATTATAGGAACGTACCACAGAGCTTGCCTGAGATTTAATATTATTGTTGTTGTAATTTAGAGCTTGGTCTGGCACCATATGCCTGTGATCCCAGTTTTCACTCAGGGGAGCCAAAGGGCAGCTTGAGCTACAGAGAGACCCTATCTCAGTAAAACAGCAATTAAGTATAATTGGAGAGCAGGCACTAGACCATCTTTTACAACACCTTGAGTTTAATTCACAGTGTTACCAATCCTGCCATACATTTGCATGCAAACCTAGGAATTCAAGCTTATATTATACATGTATATGCAGAACCATATATGTACATTTCATGAAACAAGACTGACCCTCATTTTGTATAGTATTCTCTGACATGTCTACTTGGTTATTTTAGCCTACAGTGGTTTTAGGATCCACTGATGTTTGGTTCCAAAGCTTTCCTTTGCCTCCCAGGGCCCTGACTCCTGAGTGGGCAGTGTTCTCTTCTTCTCTCCAAACCCTGAGATGAAACCATGTGCCCTTTCTCCTGGGAGCTCCTTGCTGCAAACAGTGCCGGGCTCCCAAGACCACAGGCATATAAACAGGATTGCATCCTGCTTACAGAGCACCCCACATACTTGAATTAAATGAAAAATGCAATAGGGATTGAAAAGTACCAAAATAATCCTACTGATATGTCATTCTACAGAAATCTACTGAATTGATGCTGGCTCGTAGTTATTTGATCAGACTAGGGTAATAGTATTAAACTAGATTAACAATTAAAATAAAACCACAGTATCATTTAGGGTGTTCAAACCCAGGCCTGCTATATAAAGAATGTGTTTGAGGCTCGAGGAGAGGGGAGCTGTGAATAGGTAGGTGGCTCTGCTTCTGCCACTGCTGCCATTGAGAAAAGACAGGTTCTCACAACTTCTCTGAGCTTGCACGGAGAGGGGTGCTTTGCAAAGCTTTCCTGTGGGATATGCAGATATAGAAAGCTAGCTCTGAGGTCTGTTTCCTGGGCTTCACAGGGACGTGTACTTTATCCAGGAGAGTGTACTAAACCCCGGAAGAAATCTCTTGTAATCACCTAATCATAGGCCCTCCCCCTCTCCCCTCCCCCTTTCCCTTTTTTTTGGGGTATGTTGGTGTTTGTTTGTTTGTTTGTTTTGATTCGGGTTTTCTGTTGTAGCCCTGGCTGTTCTGGAACTAGCTCTATAAACCAGGCTGGCCTCAAACTCAGAGATCTGCCTGCCTTCCTGTACCTCCACAGTTCTGGGATTAAAGGTGTCACCACCACTGCCAGCCCTAGGACCCATGATTTTTAACCTCCATCCTTTCCATTGTTGCTGAGCCCTCTAACAAGAGCTAGCCATCAGCCAGTAGCCCTCTGCATGCTGAATCTTGGCTATCATTTACAGGTCATTCGAAGTTACTGTTCCACCATGTCCAGGTGAATAATGGACAATATTGGATTGGCTCTTAAAATTTTATAAAAACAAAAACAAAAATATTCCCTAATATAACACTGAATTAAGAACAAATCAAAAAATAAATAAAAACAGGCTACGAAGGAGATGGTTGCTGTGGCCCACTGTACCATAAACACTGCTATGTGTTAGTATGGAGAAGGGAAGCAAAACAAACTAACAAGTAAACAGGCATCAAAGCCTTGTCCTTTACATCAGCAATGGTTTATTTTTTTCAAATTTCCTACTTCAGCTTTACTTTTTAGTGAGAAAAGCCAATTCCTCATATTGTTATCCCATCTAGAAATAGTAGAAGAGTTAAAGAATAATATAACATCCCTGAAAATGTTTCCTAACAAGGTAGGAGGCAGGGCAGCCAGTTACTCAGGCATATTATGGAATCCACAGGCGGCCTCATTCTGAGCAGTCTGAGTTAGAGGCCTTGGAGCAGGAGAGGGCAGCAGGGACTCCTTTGCCAGGGAGGAGGAGAGTGCCAGCTTAAGATCTCAGCTACAGGGCTGCTCCTCTCCCACCCCCCAAAGCCCTAGCAAGCTCTCCCTTTCCACAGCATGCTGCCATCTGCCTCTGGGCACTCTCTCTGATGGTAACATCAGTGGACTAGGTAATTAAGCCAGCAAGCTTCTTGCATACATTTACATTTTGCTGTCTCCATTAGAGTCCCTCAGGCAGCAAAAACCTTTTCATAGTTGGGCAGAATGCTGCCTCAGAAAAATGCTGACATTCCTGATCTGCCCCTGCAGGCTTTGCATTTCCTCATGTGACACGTGTGTCAGAATTGTCAAGACCCCATTCTTGCCTGCCTCTCTGCAGTCTGACATTAACCCCTGAGCACCAGATGCCTGAAGACTCTGACTCTTCATTGTCAGTTTGGATGCCCGTGTAGATCTGCGAGCTGACAGAGAAAAGCCCAGAGACACTGGTTCTAAAATACAGAGCCTGCCTTCCAGCAGGCCCCATCACCTTACCCCTGAAGGGACAGTTTCCTTCTGAAGTCTGCAGCCTGCATTGCTGGAACCTTCTTTATCTTAGTTTATTAGATCAGTGAAAACAGTGAGGAACTGGGGCTGTGCTATGCTGGAGCTTTTAGATAGGGAGGGAGAGAGGGCGAGAGAGCTCCAGGCTCAGGAAGAGGGGAGCGAGCAGTAACTAAGATAGATGCTGCTTTGTGCTGGCTTTCCTTTCAGGGAGATTGATTGACACCACCTTTCTAAGGCCCTGATCTATTGACCATACAAGTGCTGCTATATCTCACCAGGTAAAGAAGACCACGTCTATATTAATAAAGGAAATAATTCATCAAGAAGATATAACAATCATAACTATATATTGTGCCAAATGTAGGAACTCTATCATGAGTACTGTATTCCAGAAAAATGGAGGAGCATGTGTTTTTCCATAGTGTAAGAGTTTATTGAGTAACAGTACACTACTACTTGCATCAGTTTGCCAGTCTTCCTACCTTAGCTGTCTTCCTGCCTTAGCTGTCTTCCTACCTTAGCTGTCTTCCTACCTTAGCTGTCTTCCTACCTTAGCAGTCTTCCTACCTTAGCTGTCTTCCTACCTTAGCTGTCTTCCTACCTTAGCTGTCTTCCTACACCTTAGCAGACTGGCTGAGGTGAATGCAGGCTCTTTTATTCCAGTCTTAATTACTAAGACTAACTCAAATCTTAATTGTTAATATTAACTCTTATATCAGAACACACAGGATACAATAAATGTATCTATATAGAGCTACACATATATGTGATTTGCAGAACCTATACAAGGTAAAGAGGCTATACAGTAATACTATAGGAACTTTTCAGGAATGGGTGGATTGAAATGTATAGAGATAAGATGCGTAAGTGTTTATAGATAAGATTAATATATTGATTAGATAACAAATCCAAACTAGCCTTGGGGAAGAAGCTATTGCTGCTGTAAAGATCAGGCCTTGAAAGAGCCAGCTGCAGAGTCACAAGAGCAGAGCCCAGTGTGTAGCAGGAGCAGGGGCTAAGTCCGAGGGACATGCATATGCCTGAGTCGATAGCAGTGGGCCATGTCAACATGGAGGACTGAGCTGAGGGGTGATTGGGTCTTCTCCACCTGTATCCTATGCATATTCCAGGTAACAAATGACAAGTTTGTGCAGGCCTCTGCCATGACCATGCTAGGAATGTTCTATTTTATGGGGTTCAAGAGAAGGAGTTACACCCTCTCTTGGTCTGGCGTGTCTGATCCATTCTTGGGCATGGTCTTACTGATATGATTTTAATGTACTCTTGTGCCCTGCTATCTCAGTTCACCCCCATATCTTTGTAGGTTAACACCATTTCTCCTGCTAGGCATAAGTCATCTGTCTGTGCTGTGGGTGTGTTGGACAGATGGTGGTGTTGGTGAGTCCACCTGCTGCATGTAATTATCTTCCATCCTTAAAATGTGAGTCAAATCTGTTTGTAAAATGAAGTCTGTCAGGGCAAGGTACAACCTGACAAACCATTATACTTTTACACAGTATGAAGTGACTTAGAATAGGACGTAACATGATCTCAGCATGCTCTCAGTTTCATAAAAACAAACACTGATGGGCGTAGATGGGGGCTGGGGAGATGGCTCAGAGGTTAAGAGCACTGACTATTCTGCCAGAGGTCCTGAGTTCAGTTCCCAGCAACCACATGGTGGCTCACAGCCATCTCTAATGGGATCCGATGCCCTCTTCTGGTGTGCCTGAAGACAGCTGCAATGTACTCATATAAATAAAAAATAAATCTTTAGAAGGTCAGATGGGTCCTGCCTCAGTGATAATGAATGACTCAAGGCCCGAATTTTTCATAAGTCATTTAAACTGAAGACCAACAAGAACAACTACAAAACTTCAGACTTAAGCTATACTACAGGTCAAGCGGCCATAGCAGGCATTTGCAGAATAACCCATCCAGCAGACTCAAAATCTATGATCTGCTATGTGACTCCAGAAATCTCTTAAAACAGGCCAGAAAACAAGTCTTGGCAAATATGAAAGAATTAAAACAGTTTACCATATCTTATCAAATTATAGTTACTATAACCAGAAACCAATAGCAACAGTAACTATAGAAAATATACATGAAATATGTATATTTTCTTGTATATGTGAAAACTGAGAAAATATACAGATATGTGAAAACTGAGAATACACTCTTTTAAATTTTTTATTATTATTGCTGTGTGTGCTCAGACATATGTAATTTGGCAAACATATGGAAGTCAGAAGATAATTTATAGAGTCTGTTTTCTCATTCCAACTTAACATGGGTTCCAGGGCTTGTATTCAGGTCTCCAGACTTAAAGGGGAAGTACCTTTACCCACTGAACCACCTCACTGTCCGTGTGTGTGTGTGTGTGTGTGTGTGTGTGTGTGTGTGTGTGTTCAAGTGCATGTGTACATAGGCATGCATACACTCAGCCATACACACTATATAACATTTAAGTATTTCAGGTGTGCTCACGTGTGCTGTAGTATGTGTGTTAAGAGTAGAAGAACCCTTTAATCCCAGCACTTGGGAGGCCGAGGCAGGTGGATTTCTGAGTTCGAGGCCAGCCTGATCTACAGAGTGAGTTCCAGGACAGCCAGGGCTATACAGAGAAACCCTGTCTCGAAAAACCAAAATCAAACAAACAAAAGGGTAGAAGAGCGCTTGTAGGAGCTGCTTCTCACCACTGTGGATTTCAGGGAATAAACAGAGGCGATCAGGCTTGGCAGGAAGTTCCATTACCCACTGAGCCATTGTGCCAGTCCCCTGTCAGTGCATGCTTGAAGGACCAATGGGATAGCTGAAGAATAGGTAGGACATTTAAAGGTACTAGAATCCAGCGAAAGCAAATGTACAATTTCCCAGAACCTTTGACTGCCACTAAAGTAGCTCTGATGAGAAGCTTAGAGCTTTAATGCTTATAGCAAAAATCAGCAAGATCTCAAATAAATAAGCCCAACAGGATACTTCAAAGTGTTAGAAACAAGAGCCAGCCAAACCCAAGAGCAGCATTCAAGATCAGGGCAGGAATTAATGAAACAGGCACTAAGAGTAACATATGAACCAGTCAGACAGAGTTGGTTCTTTGGATAGTAACCAGAAAAAGAAAGGACCCAAGGATCATAAAACTGGATATGAAAAGGATGTTTATTCTAGGCTCAGTGAGGTGCCCAGGATGGGGAGCACTCTGAGAACTGGTTTCACAAAGACCAGAGAAGAGTCTAGACATGGATGAATTCCTAGAGATGGGGCCTGCTAAAACTAAACCAAGTACTGTAATAACTCAAACAGACACATAGCAGTCAGTGAAGCAAAGAAGAACAAGTCTTCCAATGAAGAGCCCAGGACCAGATGAGGTCACTGCCAATACTAACTAAAAACCCTCTTGGGATGAGCTAAGACCTGTACTGGTCAGACTGTTGTACAATTGGAAAGAGGAGGCAAACTACCAAACCCACTCCACCGAGTAAGCATCATTATCCTGAAACCAAAACTAGGTAAAGACAAAACATGACAACTGTAGTCAGACTCCTTGATAAATACAAAAACTGCATGTACCTGTTTGTTTTTCACTCTGATTGGTCCAGAAACACATTAGAATATTTGTCTGTATTATCTAGGAAATTACCAGAAATTTTAAGAGATTGGTGGCAAATTCCTGCCACTGAAAGACTGCTTCCCAGTGACTCCAATATGGCTCCCAGGAGAGCAAAAGAGCTCCCCCGTGGAACTCCTTCTCTTCTGCATGGTCTGTGGTGAGAGACAGTAAACTCCAAACAGGAATCCTTCTTGAGACCTTGTCTACCCCAAGTAGACATATTCCCTATTGCACAGGGAATCTCAAAAGATGACAAGTGGGTCTACATGAAATTAGAAAGCTTAAAACACCCATTCACGTAAAAGAAAAACCTTATAACCTTCTGGTTTCAACCAAGGATGAAAATCAATAAATGTCATACAATACAGAGATAAACTTCTGTATATAAACTGCATGATCAACTCAAATATAAGTTTGAGTTGAGGCCCTTGACAAAGTGTAGAATCCTGTAATGAAGAAAGCAAGAATAGAGGGAACATATCTCAGGATAATGAAGGCTACACATGCTAGATCAAACAGGAAAAAACTGAAAGCAATTCCTCTGAAGTCAGTGATGCGCCAGGGTGCCCACTCTCTCCTCCTATTCAGTATAGTGCTCTGTCTTAACAAGGGACACAAATAATAAAGGAAAAATGGAAAGTATCCCTATTTTTAGATGATATGACCTTATATTTAAAAGATTCTAAAGATTTGATTAGGAAACCATGAAACCTAATGCACACTTAAGCAAAATAACAACGTACAAAAATATCATCTTTTTCTATATATAACAACAAACTTTCTAAGAAAGGAATAATGGGAAAATCCCATTTGCCATAAAGCAGATGGATAAAAGGCCTGGAAACTAAGCCACCTGAAGCAGTAAGGACCCCTGCAGCAAACGCGTAAGGTGCTGGGGACACTGAGGGCATTGGAGGGAAAGCACTCTCTGCTGACTGATGTATAGCACTCATGTTGTCATGATGTATAGCACTCATGTTGTCATGATGTATAGCACTCATGTTGTCATGATGTATAGCACTCATGTTGTCATGATGTATAGCACTCATGTTGTCATGATGTATAGCACTCATGTTGTCATGATGTATAGCACTCATGTTGTCATGATGTATAGCACTCATGTTGTCACGTGGCTGCTGTAGTCAGTGTAATCCTAATCAAAATCCTGGTAATGTTCTTCACAGAACTATAGAAAATAATTAAAATTGACACGGAAGCATAACAATTCTAAATAGCCAAAGCAATCTGAATCAGAAAGAATAATACTGGAGCCTGTGTGTCAGACTATATTAACGAGTTAAAGGGACAGACCTGTATGATACTAGCAAAAAGAAAATGTAGACAAATCACAGTTCCATTTCCTGCCACCTAGTCTTTGACATATGTATCTGAGACATGTGTTAGAGAAAAAGACAGCATCGATCATTTTTTTTAAGTAAACAGTTAATGTAAAAAAACAAAAAACAAATGGAACAGGGGTTTCTATATATAGAAGAGAGAAACAAAAATCAATTTAAAGTGGATCAAAGATGTTGACATAAGAAGTTTGAAATACTGGTGGAAAACATCCTGAAAATACTCAAGCGGTCAAAACAGCCGCACGGGAGATCTCAAGAGTTTAGAAAGAGGTTCTGAGAAGGACTCCAGCAGCACAGGGACTCGCAAAAGGTGACAAGTGGTTCTACATGAAATTAGGAAGCTTAAGCTGAGTGTGGTTGCGCATGCTTTGGGAGGCATAAGCAGGTGGATCTCTGAGTTTGAGGATAGCCAGGGGTACACAGAAACCCCTCTCTCAAAAAAGAGAAAACAAAAGGAAAAGAAAAGAAAGAAAGGTGAAAGAAAAAAGTTAAAGAAGGGAGTGAGAGAGGGAAAGATTGAAATTGAGAGAGACAGAGAAAGAGAGACAGAAACAGAGAGAGGGGTGCTTCTGCAAAGCAAAGGAAATAATGGTGAAGAGAGCCAAAACTAAGCAAGCAGGGCTGGTGAGGGGACAGCCTGAGATCCTGAGTTCAGTGCCTGTGATCCACAGGGGGCATGTCAGGTCAGTGGCCAGTGCCATAGCCTCTAATGGCTACTGGCATGTGTATGTGTGCAGACACACACTAAATAGAACAAAGAAGGGTCTTTGCCAGCTATAGTCTGGACAGCAAACTGATATCTAGGATATATAAAGAAGGACAAAAATAAACACCAGCAAAATTGTCCAATCGGTAAGTGGGTTAATCTGCTGAACAGACTAATCTCAAAGGAATCAGTATAAATTCCCAGTTAGTATTTGAAAAGGTGTTCAACACCCTCAGCCATTAAAACAGTTTTAATTAAAACTGTTTTGGAGCCGGGCGTGGTGGCAGACGCCTTTGATCCCAGCACTTGGGAGGCAGAGGCAAGCGGATTTCTGAGTTTGAGGCCAGCCTGGTCTACAAAGTGAGTTCTAGGACAGCCAGAGCTACACAGAGAAACCCTGTCTCGAAACAAACAAACAAACAAACAAACAAACAAACAAAAAACTGTTTTGGAAGTCCATCTCACCCAAGGAAGAATAACTGCCATCAGGATAACCAATGTTGGCCAAGATGTGCTGAAAAAGAAACCGATATTCATTCAGTGGCTGGTGCAGAAGTCACTGTAGAAGTCAAAGCAGAAGCTCCTAAGAAACAAAGCCTAAAACTACAGCTAGTCTGTGATGCAGCTGACCCGCTCATGGGTGTGCACCCGGGCACTGAATAACAGCCAGGCCCTGTGCTCCTGGGCTCTAAGCTGTAATACTCACAAGAGAGCTATCCACACCTGTTT
Organism: Mus musculus; assembly: GCF_000001635.26. Classification (NCBI taxonomy): domain Eukaryota; kingdom Metazoa; phylum Chordata; class Mammalia; order Rodentia; family Muridae; genus Mus; species Mus musculus. The sequence continues at coordinate 31,912,692 of NC_000078.6, forward strand.
AACAATAGCCTGGGTCTTATTTCACAAGTACAGTACCTGTTTGTTTTTCACTCTGATTGGTCCAGAAACACATTATCTAGGAAATTACCAGAAATTTTAAGAGATTGGTGGCAAATTCCTGCCATTGAAAGACTTCATGTTTCTGGCTTCTGCTTCCCAATGATTCCAATATGGCTCCCAGGAGAGCAAAAGAGCTCCCCCGCGGAACTCCTTCTCTTCTGCATGGTCTGTGGTGAGAGACAGTAAACTCCAAACAGGAATCCTTCTTGAGACCTTGTCTACCCCAAGTCATTAGCCTCCTGCCTCATTCTCTTCTGCAGCCCTCATGACCCCTAAAATGTCTTGTAGAGAGCCTCACTTCCTGCAGGCTTCAGACAGTCTCTGCCCTGTGTGAGGAAGATGGCTGGCTGCATGCAGACAGGACTGTCAGCGGAGTCCCCTTTCCTCTCTCGGACTTTGGTCTCTATGCGAGTTTCTAAGCTCGGGGCCTTGCTGCCTTCTCAGGCTTTTTCTCAGAACTGGGGAGGGATAGGTTTGGTGGCGAGTAGCATGGAAGAGACCAGCACTGGTCCTGAGTGTGGGGTCAGGAGCAGCAGGGCCTCTGTTGTCCTGCATTTCGTGATTAGCCTTAGCCTAAGTCTGTCTGAAAGCTGACAGCTGGGCAGCCATGACTCAGTTAAATGTGACTTTCTAGAACTAGAAATAGACATTTTTTTCTAGGGGACCTAATACTTGACTAATTAACTCTGCCTTCTGGCTAGAATATGGAACCTTGGAAGTGCTGCTATATTTAGAATAATCTCTAAGAATGACAGTGTAGAATTTCTGCTTTTCATAGCACCTTAATTAATTTTCTTTTGTTTTGGAAAGTACTTCAGGTGGTGGCTTTTTTTTTTTAACTTGCTGGTGCTTCAGGTTCCATCTGGAGTCAGGAACAGGGAGGGCTCAGGTTGTGTTCCCTGACAGGAGGTGACATGTGAGTGACACTGAGTGCAGCTGCACGGAGGGCTCCTTAGACACCTCTGTTAGTGACCACTACAGAGACTGGTCCTGTCAGAAAGACCAGCGTGAGTGGCTTAGAGCTCCACAGGGCTAGATGACTGACTGACTAAGCAGGCCGTGTTTACCAGGCTGCTTTCTGATGATCTCACCCTCCATCTCTGTGCCAGGACTCCTGGACACAGCTCGCCCCATGCATGTGTGCCTGGATGCTCCCTCCCTGCCTCCCTCCATCTCTCCTAACCTTCCTTGCTGTCTTTCCCTGTATCTTTTGTAGCTTGCAGTGAAAATATCCTAAAGGATAATTGTGAAAAACACATATAAACTATTAAATTAACTTCCTAGATAAATTTTATATTTGGCTTTAAATTTCCTGAAGCTGAAGATAAAACAAACTCAGCTGTCTAGTTCTCCAGATCAGAAGGACTTGAGGCAGCTGTAGAGACTGAAGAGGAAGGTTGCTCTTAGCACTGCTTCCTGAGGGCCTGAGAACCTCCTGGGGCTTGTCCCTGAACTTGTCTTTGCTTTTAGCTCCCTTCCTGTTTGTGTCTCGGTGAACATCTCTTTGGGTTGGGTTTGACAGGCTGGCACTTGGTCTCTGTACCTAGAGGCTGGTATGGAACGTGGGGCCGCTTCACCTACTGCTTCCTGAAACAGTCTTTCTTCCCTCTGTCCACTTCTATTTCACCTACCCTGGTGCCCTTCTTGGGCTTTCCCGACTCCTGTCAGCTTTCTTTATTCCTTGTCATTCCTGTTTTCTTTTGCTCCTGTAATTTGATATTTTAAACACTGTCTTTCAAGTCACTGGTTTCTCATGTTTACTGAGGTTTGCTGGTAATACTTGACAATGTTATGTTTGGTCTTCATCTGTAGGAGTTTTTAAAATTCATTTTCAAAGATAATGAGAGAATCAAATATAACCAGCTGTTGTCCAGGAACACAGTGCCATGTTGCCCCAAATTCCATGTTCTAAAATGGTGTTAATTTCACAAAGTTTTTATAAAATTATAAATCAAAGCATGGTTAATACATTGTTCGACACATTAGGGTGGGTTGGAACAGAGCCAGGAACTCTTTGTTATTGGACTCAGAGATTATCTGCTGCCATCTTGACCTTCTGTTGATGCAAAGGATTGATTTGATAGTCATGAGGCTATTGGGTCCCACATGGAGGTGTAGGCAAGAGATGGCTGTTGAGAGGCTGAAGGGAGCCCAAGACTGATCACCACCCTCGTCATCATAGCTCTGCACAGTCACAGCCATGTCACCCATTCCTCAGCCATGTGTAGCATTTAAGATGTATTTGACTTTTTTCTTTTTCTAAAGACATGAGTTCACAGTTCCTTCTGTTAGCCAAGCAATCACCTTTTGTGCATACAAAGACTGACTATCGCTCTGTGCTATTTCAGTCACCAGGAGCAGGAATGGTTAAACATCACCTACTCTTCCAGCTGCCATGAACCAGGCCTAAAGTATTTTCAGCCTCAGTATCTGAGATACATGTGCTGTGTAAACTTAGGAATAGCGCACCTAATGTCAGCACAGTAAACAACACACTGTGGCCTGAGGATTTAAAGGCAACAGATGAGTGAAGGGGCATTTTTAATCAACTAGAAAGGGCATTTTAAAACTACATAGATAATGTTGCTCATCTACAATTATTTTTATTTGTTATGACAGTTTTGTTGATGTCCAGAGTGTTACATTTTGTTCTTCCATTTTTGGAACTGTTTGGGAAGGGTTAGGAGGCATGGCCTTGTTGAAGGAGACATGTCAGTAAGAGTGGGCTTTGAAGTTTCGAAAGGCCATGCTATTTCCAGTTAGCTCTCTCTGCTTCCTACTGGGTCTCAAGATGTGAGCGCACAGGCTCTGCCCCAGTGCCAGGCCTGCCTTCTTCCTGCTGTGCTTCCTGGCGTGATGGTCACCTGCTCTGTTGCTCTGGAACTGAGAGCCCAGATAAAGCCTTCTATCAATTGCCTTGGCTATGTTGTCTTATGACAGCATTAAAAACATAGCTAAGACAGTGTGTGTGTGTGTGTGTGTGTGTGTGTGTGTGTGTGTGTGTGTGTGTACATTTGGGCATATGTGTGTGGACGCCAGAGGCTGATGCTAACTAAATTTCTTGAGATTCTTGAGATTCTGTCCACATTATCTTTGGAGATAATGTATTAGCCCAATGCCAGGGTTCACAGATTTAATTCATCTAGCTAGCAAAGTAGCTTCAGGCATACACACTGGTCTCTGACTTCCAAGAGTTGGGTAATAAGCATGTACCACCAGACCAGGCATCTATACATGTTTTAGGGATCTGAACTCCAACCATCATGCTTGCATGACAAGCATTTTACTGAATGAGTTAGCATCCTAGCCTAGGAAACATAGAGTTCTTAAATACACAGTACCATGATGGCTGTTATTAGGGACTTAGTTTGGATTCTTTTGTTGTTGTTGTTTTTTTGTTGTTTTATAATTTGGATTAAAAGAGCCCAATTTTTTTGGTTTATTTCCTGGAAAGAATAAATTAGGTCAGAGTTACTTTAACGTAATGAGAGATCTAAGTCTGTCACAGGACTTTCAGAGCCTTTAATCTGTATCTTAACATTTTAATATTAGAAGAAACATAGTAATCAGCCGGGTGTGGTGGCGCACGCCTTTAATCCCAGCACTTGGGGGCAGAGGCAGGCGGATTTCTGAGTTCGAGGTCAGCCTGGTCTACAGAGTGAGTTCCAGGATAGCCAGGGCTACACAGAGAAACCCTGTCTCGAAAAATTGGAAAAAACAAAAAAACAAAAAAATTTAAAAAACCATAGTAATCAGATTGATTGGATCAAGTTAAAATTCTTTTCCATTTCTTTAGCAAGAAAACTGCTGGCTTTTTTTTTAAGAGTTTGAATTTAAAATAGAGGTATCTCCAAATGGAATGCCTTTTGAAATATTTAACATAAGTCTTTGCCAATTTAAAAATAAAAAAGTTTTAAAAATCCAAATTATATTTAATAATGAAATGATCTTTCTGTATAGAAAAAGTGAAAAAAAGCCTTGAATCTGAGGTTAGAGATTCAGTGGTTAAGAATGTTTGTAGGTCACCCAAAGGACCCGAGTTCAGTTCCCAGCACCCACTCTAGATGGCTCATAACCGCCTGTGACTCCAGCTCCAAAAAATGCCGCCCTGCTCCAGAGTCACAGGAACCTGCATGTGCGCTCACACTGCCTTGGCTGTGAGCTAGAGAAATTCCTGTGCTGGGCCTGTGACGTTGCAGAGAGCTACTTTGGGACTGGCAGCAGGGCCTTGGAATGAGCACTAAGCTAGGTGGGAGCACTATTTGTACACCTGGGTCATAAAAGCAAGTTTAGCTCCTGTGCACTCAGTCTTCCTAATGCTGCAGCCCTTTGATACAGTTCCTCATGTTGTGGTGACTCCAACCATAAGATTAATTGTTGTTGCTACTTCATAGCTGTAATTTTGCTACTGTTATGAATTGTAATGTAAATATCTGGGTTGTGTGACCCTCCCCGCCCCTAAGGGGTTTCCACACACAGGTTGAGAACCTCTACTCTATAGATTTTGACTCACATCTCCGGCCTGGATTCTGACTGAGATTTTTGGCTAGGCAGATTGTTCTCTATAGAGACAGAAGCCAAGTTAAACGTGGCACAGGTCTTTTGCCATTAGGCTGTCATTGGCTGGTGTCTGATTAGGCACCATTGCTATCTGGAGCACAGCTGCCACTCAGACCGCTACACTGGCAGCTCAGGCCGCTACTTCCTGTTTCTCCTTGACTCCAGAGCCCAGCCCTGTGGCGCTCTGGTGAACAGAGTGCAGTTGGCCATGAGTGCTGGGAGAGCTGGATGTCTGCTTCTTGTTCTGTCCTTGGAACCTGTGGGTACAGGCAGTTTTCCATCTGGTGCTGGGCCAGAGCAGGAGGAAGGCTGTAGTCTCTTAGGGCAGTGGCAGCTTTCTAGGGTAGTTCCTCTATAGTTCTGTCATCTGATCTGTGTGTGGCCCAGGCCTGTTTCTAAGAGTTGAGTTTTCGTTGGGCTGTAACCTGTGAGCAGTTTACTAGTTGTGACTTTGTGATAGTGAAGCCTGAGGCCTCCTGCTGACCTCAAGTCTGAAAGCTTTCTATGTGCCTGGCATAACTGTGATGCTTAGACACGAGCCGTTCTGTGGAGGATTGCAACGCTTTCCTTATTGAAACAAACTAGCAGCGTTGACCTAGTAGTGAAGACAGTATCATCTACACAGAGGAGGACTCCCGGGGAGGACTCAGGACTGCCTCCTGGCAAGTGAGAGCCACCCCAGCATTGCACTGAGGGCCTGCCTTCTTCTGCAGGGAACACTGAAATGAATTTGGCTTTGAACATTTTCCGAGTAATGTAGCAAATTCTCAGTGTGGCCACGGGAAGAATTAGGTTCCTGGCTTTCTGGTAACAGACAACAAAAATGAACACTATTTCCCAATAATTAAAATCCTCAATAATAAAACAATGTTACTTGATGAGTCAGTGCCATAGTTTCCTTTTACTGTGATCAGACACCAGGACAAAAGCAACTTGGAGAGGATGGGCTTGGTTCACAGTTCCCGTTTATACTCCATCACTGCAGGACAGCTAAGGTGACAGGAACTTGAAGTAGTCTCATCACACCCACAGTGGAGAGGGATGAACGGTGCCTACAAGCTAGTGCAGGCTGCCCTTCCAGGACCCTTCTGTGAAGTGTTGCTGCCTACAAATAGTGTGTTCTTCCTCTCAATTAACCCAGGAAACTCTGACACAAATGCCCACAGGCCAACTCAGTCCACACAGTCCCTCGATGATGCTCGCTCCTTCACTGGTGATTCTACAATGTATCAAGTTGCTACCCATCATAAGCAGTTCAGATGCAAACAATTTTTCAGGTAGGGTAGGTTGTATTTGTAGGATTATTCCTAAAAGGAAGTTTCGCTAATATTTTGGATCCAACAAGAACACTCACCTGGCTCTTAATATAAATGCTCCTTAGTGAAAGAAGGAAGGGATCGTACTGTCTCACACAGGCTTGCTGCCTTCACACATTGGCATAGTTAAGACGGCTGAGGAAAGAGACCAGAATACGGGGCTGTGCTCCATGGCTCTTACCAGTCATCTGTCTGATCTGCCAAGACGTGTGGCTGCGGGCTGGCTGTTTCAGGTAAGCCTCTAGAGCCAACAGAGACTCACTAGCTCGTATGCATAAGAACTCAGAGCCGCAGAGAACACATCCTGCCTCCCCAGATGTTGGCACAGAGCACTCAGGAGTTGGTAGTGGAGTAGATTGGCCTTCAGATACTCCAATGAAATTGTGGGAGTGAGACTCGGAACTAGAGAAGGAAAGTAGCAAAAATTGCTGGGCTAATCAGCAAAGTAATAACTATATCAAAGACATAAGCGCCATTTAGAAAGAAATGGCTGAGTTCATTCATATTAGATTATAGTCCAAAGAAGGGATTTAGATAGAGTGAAACCTTCAAGGATCAGTCAGGCTAAGGATTGGTCCTTACACCAGCGTGGGTGTTCTGCTTCGTGCTGTTGGTTTTAGCCTGTTAATTAAATTTCCCTGGAGGAAACTTGGCTGTCAGTGAAGTAACATCGGCCGTTGATAAGCGCTGAGGGAGGAGCTTAAAGGCAGATCAGGCTTTGGGACTGAAGGGTTTATTTTTTTTTAAATGGGGCTTCAAACACCTATCTAGGGCTGGAGGTGGTGATGCACGCCTTTGCCTTTAATCTCCATCTTGGGAGGCAGAGGCAGGTGGATCTCTGAGTTCCAGCATAGTCTACAGAGCAGGTTCCAGGGCTACACAGAGAAACCATGTCTCAAGAAAAAAAAAAAAAAAGAAAGAAAGAAAGAACAGGCTAGGAAGACTATTCCAGCAGAGTGATTTCCTCCTGGCTCTCCTCTTCCCGTGCCGAAGCACATGAATTACCTCTGCTTCTCCTTCTAGGCCCCTGCTCTTCCAGACAAGTGAACATGTGGCCGACAGCCCCGCAGTGGGAGACATTATACCATTCAGCATCATCATTCAGTTTCTGTTCACAAGAGCACCAGCTGAGCTGAAATCCCCCTTCCAGGTAATGAAGTGAGGGGGCTTCTCAGGCAGTGTGTGAGTGAGTGTCCTCTCGGAGTGGGCTGCTGGCTCCCTCCAGCTTTAGTGAGTCTCCATGGCTCTCTGAAAGTGAGCAGAGATGGAAGAAAGCTCTGGTGTCTGCATGTGTTTTCTTGGCAAGCAGTCTAAAATTTACCTCTTGAGTCCAGAATTAGCCCTTTATAAAAGTCTCAACTGACCAGTGTCCTCTGCCTGTAGTCTTAGCATTCAGGAAGCTGAGGCTGGAGGATTGCCATGAGTTCCTTGTCTGCCTGAAGTACAGAATGAGACCCTGTCTTAAAAGTCATCACCATCAGGCTGGGTCCTACATAGTGGTACACACCTTTAATCCCAGTGCTCTGGAGGCAGAGGCACATGATCCCTGTGAGTTCAAGGCCAGCCTGGTCTACATAAAACCCTGTTTCCAAACAAAGAAACAAGCAAAAAAAACAAACAAACAAACAAACAAAAAAAACTATCATCAAACAAAACAGAAATGACAGAAATAATTTATATTCATAATGATCTGTTGATGGAGGCCTGTTTAATTATTTGTTTGTTTATTTATGTATTTAGTTTTGGGGCCCCTGTCAGCAGATCTTAAGGGTTTTTGGTAATCAGGTGCATGAAGCCCTGTGCCACCTTTTGTACTTTCTTCAGGAAGTGTGAAGATCATTTTACCCTCAGTCCTCAGTGCTTTTTGTGCCAGTATTTGCCACCATTTGCTGAGAATGCTTTCGTTTCTGTGTTGCAACCCTGCAGAGGGCAGAATGGTCTCATGCTCGCTTCTCCCAGTGGCTGGATGATCACCCATCTGAAAAGGACAGGCTGCTCCTCCTCAGGTAAAGCTGTGTGCTCTAGGGGTGCACAGGGTGGTCCAGGATAGGGTGGTGAAGGGGCAGGAACCGTGTGGGCGTACACAGTTATGTGTCTCCGTGTGGCCACTTCATTGCATAGGCATTTGCGTGTCGGATCCCTCTGCAGTGTAGGGCTGGGCACAGGGACTATATCTAATCTTCCCAGACCTTCACATTGTCCTGTACCAACATGTGTGCCAGTATTTGCCGCCTTTTGCTGAAGAATGTACTTTGTTCACTGTGTGGCAGCCCCACAGAGGGCAGAGTAGTCCATGGACACTTGTCCCTGGTACAGCCCTAAGGAGCGTGAGCACCAGTTGTAAGCAATGTCACTTATGAGAGGACTCGCTTTGGCTCTGTATCTTGTGTTGTTTTCATGTGCTGCAGTCACTGACATGGTGGCACTCGGAGGGAGTGAACTTTGAACAGTGACAGTTCCTGTAACTCGGAACCTATTTAAATACCACACTTTCCCTGGTTGTGACCCAGGCGCATGTGCACATCTCCAGCCATGAGCATGGTGCATTAATACTTCCGTCAATACTCTCCTCTGAATCCACGCTCAGAACACAGCCCCAGAGAGCTCCTCTCCCTGCTGTTTTGTTCAGCTGACTCAGCGAATTGTATTGACACGTGATCCACCTTCCTTTCCTTGTTCCTGATTGACTTTCTGACTTCTTCCCCAGCCGTTCCAGCTGCTGACTTGCTTCTTTTTGTCCATTTGTTAAATGTCATGGTCCACATTTTGTTTCTAGTTTTTTTGCACCCAGGAGAGCTAGTGCAGACACATGCCTCTTTTAGACACACACACACACACACACACACACACACACACACACACTCCTACTCCTCCCAATAGACACACACACACACACACACACACACACACACACACACACACACACTCCTACTCCTCCCAATAGGCTCAGGTATGGAACTCACTTGAATGGAGTCTTAGGCCAGCAGACTTGCTGTCAGGCATCTGCATTCAAATATACCACAGAAACCTCAACCTCAAATGTTTTAATTTAATCACCCCTCAAACACCCTATATTCCTAGATACCCTGTCACGGGAGGCCACCATCACTGAACCAGCCACACTAGAAAACGAGTAAGTCCTCAGTCAGCTCCTGTCCACCTGGTTGTCTAATATCAGTTACCATTGCTATAACCCCTGAATGCATTCTCTACCCTGGCAATCTAGGTGTATGGATAAGGCAGGCCCACTAACTCATCTGAGCCTCAGTTAGGTAAAGGATTTCACTGAAGAAGGTGAGCCACAGGTGTGTGGCTTCTAGTAACCTGTGTGGGATAAGGAAGATGAGCCCGGGTTCTATTGTTCCTTATCTTTTCTCACTAAGAAGCTGACCCGTACAAGAGAAATGTTGAGCACTGAGCTTCCTGTCAGTATCTAGGCCTAGTTAAACCTGCTCATGGAACAGGGTTAGGATGTAGTCAGGACATTTGGGTTTCAATTTGCAGTGTCTCTGTGCCTTCTTTTCTGAGTCCCAAATATGCACTCAGCCTGAGTTTATCAATTTACATTATCAATATAGCTGATAGTAGGAAACGATTCAGCAGGCCTTGAAATGAGTTCATCTATATGGCTGTCTTGCTGTGGGTTTGTGATCACAAATCTGTTTTCTTCTGCTTCTTTTTAAAAATGTCTCCTGGGTGATGTCATCAGTGATGCTGTTGCTAAGCTCACATTCAGCAAGTGAAAGCGCTACTCATAAATACTGCCTAGTCCCAGCCACTCCCCACCCCCTACACCCCTGTCTTACACACACACACCAGACCCCAGAACCTTCCTGCTCGAAGCCTGCCTGGGGGGTCCACAGAAACTACTGTCACAACACCCTGCCTCTTAGCGAGAGTAAACCTTTTGTCTTAGAGGGTGTGTGTTCTTACACGTTACTCAAAAGTGTTTTGATCCTGCCTACCAAAGATGGATGATTCTCTCCCTATAGATAGACCCAGGGCAAGTGGTGGTCTCAGATGTCAGCATCTCCTTTAGCTTCTTGGTGGGGCCTCGCTCTGCTCCTCCCATCTGTTAGGCTGTTAGCAGTGGGGAGTGTGGAACAGTAGAGTGCTGCTGCTGAGACTGCCAAGGCGAGTTCTCTTCTGCCTGGCTAACAGTGAACTTGACATTAAAGGCAGAGCAATCACTGACCCAGGCCAGGGAGGAAGTTGGGGGCTGCAGCAGCTCAGCTACCAGATGCCCCCAACATGTGGGCTTGGGAGCAGAGGTGCCCACCTGGCTCAGACCATGCACTTACTGAAGACAAAATGTCAGTTTGGATACAAAAATTCCCGGGCTCTGCGGAAATGGTTGGATCTGCCTGTGTATCTTACAAACAAGATATAAATCTGCTTATCATGGTATTTGCAGGGGAGAGCAATGCATCATATTGTTGCCCTTTGAGGACACATAGGTTGAAACCATTTAGCCTTCACTAGTGCCTAATGGTATTTTTATCCATTGTTACAGAAAACACTTGGAACCGTATGAATCCTTGGCCCCCTAGCCATCTTGCCATTATCCAGAACTCATAGGCTAGGTCTTATTCTCCCAGCTTGTCTGTTTCTAAAATCTTAAATGCCTTAAAATTCACTTATAATTTTAGTACTAATCACAATGAAGTTTTTAATGCCTGACAAATTGTAAAACACCTATTTGGTGTGTCACCTAACAGTGTGACCTATGAACCCAGGCCAATCCTTTAGTATTAAACCCATTGCTTTTTCCTATGTCAGGGTAACTTCAGCAGTCTTGTGTGGTTACAAACCTCTTACATAATGCTTGCCTGACTTCCAAGAAAGCTAATGTTTTCCTGAAGCAAATGAAGTAATTTAATAAATGCTTACAAATCCTGCTCTTGATTTTATGTGGGAGGGCTGCTTAATCTGTTTTCTCACTGTCATTCTAATGGTGTTCTTGATGAATATCAAAAGAAAAATCTAACCAAACTTACTTCTAAACTTCCTTCAATGTGATGTATAATTTATATGCTTAGCTCTACAAATGCAGAGTGTTTTTTTTTTAAGTGCACTTTGTAAATAGAACAGTGTGTCCACTATGGAACATTAGTTTCTAAGATTTTCCACTTATTTCTTAAGACTGGAAAATGTACATGTGTGTGCACATGTGCATGCACACATACCCAACTGCTTCAAGATGGTTGAGCCCTTTTCAGCCTGGCTTTGAAGACATTTGTGGAGTTGGAGCAACTGCCTAAGCTGGTATGCCAATTGGCAAAGAAACAATTTTCAAATTTATTAAAAAATACAGAGAGAAGTAAGTCCTTAAGGGTTGGTTCTGCTACCTGACATTGGACCATCCCACAAAAGGATGCTAAGAGCACTGACTTCTGTCAGTAGCTAGGATTACTCATTATATGGGACTTGAGGCTACGCACATGACCAGTAACAGGATTATATCTAATTGGAGAAGTTGGCTTAGTAATGGCCTGTCCATACTCCCTCATATCCTGAACACAGCCTTCAGGAATTTCAAAATGCTCGGTACTCTGTAGTCAGGATTTTCATATCTGTGACTCCAGGGTAATTTTTTGCTACCTAGTGTTAGGGTTTTATGACAGAGGAAATTTTTAAAGCTGAGCCCTAAATGATAAAGAGCCGTCTAGGGAGAACACAAGAAAGGGCATTCGTCCCACAGATAAGAGTAAGTGTGCAGATGAACTCATTTCTTTAATTGTAAGATATGTGCATGGTCAAAACCAAACAGGTTCTCTGCCAACTCCTATCTGAGGGAGAAATATACTATTTCCATTTCTTCCCTGATTGGATGCTGGCCTTAGCTGCAGCAAGTGAAGTACAAAGTGGGTCTTTTTCATGCTACACTAGACTGCCCTGAAGCCCAAAGTGGCATAAAGGGCTGCATAGTTGTTTCCAACAAAGCTGGGTTGCCTGGGGACTTCCTCTTGCAAACAGTGAAGGGCAGGTGATGCTAGAGACCCAGCTAGCAGCTTTACAAACAAGACAGAAAGCATTTAAGGGAAACAAGGTGGTCGGCAGGGGGCCAGATGTGAAATAGGTGGGGTGAGTTTGAGGACCTTGTAACTGATCCCATGTAAATGGGAATGAGAGTTTGAAGGGAACCAGTTCCCTGGGCTCCATGATGGAAAGAGGAACAGAACGATGCCAAGCATTTGGTAGCTGACCAAACGACACCTAGAAGCAATGTTACTTAAAATGTCTAAAAGACAGATGGACACAAATAAAGAACACATCTGAACAACACTGGCTATTTCTAGTGTTTGGGAATAAACAGAATTGCTAAATGGGACGTGCAATGAGTATGTATGCAGAACAGTGGGGACTTTATAAAGAAGTACAAACTACAAACCACTCTTAGCTTTACTTGGCGAACATACACACGTCTTCTCATGGAGACCACTGTTGTAGCCTTGTAGCTTCCCTACAGCTCTGCTGTGGTGGTGGGAAGGAAATGACCTTAGGTATAAAGGAGCAAGCCAAGGGCCATGAATGCTGCTGCCATTTGCTGTCTCCTGTCCCTAGTACAAACCAAAGATTATCAAAGCAACGGCACAGCAACACATGGAAGTACTTAACTAAGTTCAGACTTTCCATCATAAAACCTACCAAAAACTAAAAACCCGAAAATGCTGTAGCTGTAGGCTGCCCTGTCTGTTTTACTATGTGCGCAAAGGGTCTGTCTGAGCATGTGTGTCCAAGGCTTTTTCTCCCCTAGCTGAGCTCTGGGGGAGACACAGCTATGTGCATTCTTTCACGTGCCTTCAGGACAAAGGAAAGGAGCACATACTGAGATGAAGACTGAAATCGGCCATACTGCACCACTCACCTGGCACAGCCACTGTAGCTCTAATGCACGTGTAAAGGCTGTTGACACTGGTCTGTGGCACTGTGCTGTTCCAGGAACAGACGGTCTTGTTTCCATATCGGTGCTATCAAAACTGTTGGACTTATGACAGTTTTCTTTTGCATTTACAGGGGAGCCCTGGAAGCTTATGTTCAGTCAGTGAGAAGCAGGGACGGTAAAGAATTTGCACCAGTTTATCCCATTATGGTTCAGCTGCTTCAAAAGGCTATGTCTGCTCTTCAGTGACTTGCAGTCTCCATGAACAGACCCGTCCAAAGGTGGCAACTACAACTAAAGATCATGGTTGATTTTCTGTCCTTCCTCTTTCTGTTACCTCCAGCACTTTTTCTTTAAATGTCAGAATAGCTCAAGCATCTCAGCCTTCACATAGCACCCACATGGCTTTTTCATAAAGCTACCTATGTTCCCCTTCTCAGACGATGGAGGAAGGCTATTTTACTTGCTGTCATAGTTGGCTCATTATTTTCACTGCTTATGAAGGGACAGTATCCTCCCAGCCTGCCACTTTCTTTAGTGTTAAGCACATAACGAACCAGTGAAAGAAGTCACATCGGCAGGGAGTTGAGGAGTATACACCTGACAGAGCCACTCTACCCCAAAGTGATGTGGGCATGTAGTCAAGCCCAGTAACTATGGCGGAGCCCAAGGCTGAGGCAGACACACTGCTAAATGCTCTTTACTGGATCTAACTACAGCTTTAAATGAAGTCAGGGTTTCTTTACAGTCATTTTACTAGAAACAGGCACTCAGGGCCTTATTTTTTAGTCTTTACTCCATTGTTAACATTCTTTAATTTTTAAAACCCCACCAGAAACCTACTTATAACACCAGAACTCAGTTTTATCAAGAATTTGTTTTCCATCTGCCAATCAGATTATACTGATAGGTATCATGAATTCAGTCAACCAGAAATCAAAGACAGACCTTTTTTTTCCTTTTATTTGAAATAATATACAAGAATATAGTGTGCAAAATTGAGGGGCAATATGTTTAACAAGTGTAAATCAATTTTACAGCTGTGATTACTAACCAAAACTCTCACTTGGTAAGTAACATGAGAAGCCATGATTGTAGCTCAGAGCAAGAGCAGCAGGACTGCTGAAGTACTTGCTCTGTCTCAGAAGCCGGAGGGAGTAAAGTGCAAGTGGTGCACTGCAGTAAGTGCAAAGTCTGCCCCACCAGAGACACACTGACAGCACAGATGAGGGTATGTGGCTGAGGAGACAGGAACGCGGTCAAACACAATGGTGTCGACTGGTAACAGCACCATTACAATGACTGTCCCAATGCTATTAACTGACTGCACCTTGGCCTGGCTTGGGCCCCACTGGGAATCATGGAGCTGTGCTGCCCCCTGGTGCATCCACTCAGCACATGCCCATGGTATCTGAAGCAGGTGGCTCTTTGAGCTGAGACAATGACACCGACACCATCCACCTGCCATGTTATGTTGTCTCTTGGCACTGGCCAGACTAGAAGCAACTGTGTTTGGCAGAGATGCTGGGCCATGTGGTGGCTATTCATGGAAAGGCCAGCGTCTGCTTCACTCCTGATATCGTGGGTACAATACAGATTAATAAGCAGTAAGGAGCTGATGTATAAACAGCAGTTACGTATTTTTAAATTCCCCTTCGTACAATTTAAAATAAAACGTATACACATCTTTCTACTGTACTTTAGCACCACAGGATATCAATTTTCAAGCCTATATTACCTGATAGATATATGAAGTTTGGAAGGAAAATAAGGCAATTTGGTTTACAATGTTGATAGTTATAGCTTAATGCTCTAATGGAGAAAGCAATCCTCACCCATTAAATCATTACAAAACTCAATGCTCCCAGCATTTTATGGTCACACAAATGTAGACAAATGGTGAGACCAAGGTCTTCCAAGCTTTTCCATCCAGAGTCAGTACTTATGCAGATGCAGACTTACAAACACAAGCATCAGGTTTAATGCTGTTGAGAGCCCTGTGGAAACAAAATAATTGGTTCTCAGTTTCCTAATGGCTCATAGCTTAAGTATCTGGAAAATTTAAACAAATGTGAGACCAGCATGCACAGAAAAGTGCTAATGTCCCAAATGAAGTTCCAGACATTAGAGAATTTGTAGGGAATGGCTGTGTGGTTCCATAGATATACTTTGCCTTTAAGCACAGAACCTTGGGTTCAAACCCCTGCACTAAATAAAAGGCGGCAAGACCAACACTTGAGTTTGTTCTGTGACTTGAATGTACACATACACAGAACCTGAGCTTGTATTGCATAGCTGTAATCCCTGAAAGGACCGCAAGGGTTGGAGGCGGAAGCATCAGAAGGTGAAGGTCATCCTTGGAGACAAAAGCAAGTTTGAGGCCAGCCTGGGCTACTTATGAAACCTCGACTCACACACATATACACCAAAAAACACAGAACAAATCTCTACACTACAGTTCATCTGGTGGCTGACCCTACTTTAAAATAAATCCCTGAGCCATTTAACCTACAAATTATATAGGATTGGCTAAACACCCTTAATAAGCCTTCTTTCTGATTACCGTTCCAATAATCTTCATTTTAAAAAAATAATACATAAGTTTATTCTAGTCTATCCTATGTATTTTGTGCTAAATAATCTAAAATGTAAACATAAAGGATGCTATTCAAGTAAAGAACAGTTATAAGAATGGCGTCTACCAGCCAAAGACAGCATTGTGAAACTTCTTTCTCATCCTTCCTGTGTCTCCTAGTTTCTGCCTATAGCAGAAGCCTGCAAGGATGTTACCAAAAACTAAAGATCTTCTACTGTAATGAGTTAATGATGTCCATCTTTTAACCAGACTACTAGTAGTATACTCTAAAACTTCCTCAGCACTTGGGGCATTCTTCAGCTAGCTTGAGAAAATCTGCTTGCTGTACTACTCAAGTGGTTCTTGATAGAAAAGGCAGACTCCAGTATTAGGTTTGAAGTATAATAATGGTGAGGGATCTTTAAGACTCTGCCTGCCATCATGGCACAAGAACACACAGAGCATCAGATCAGGACTTCTGTTACTACTAACACTTACTGAGTTGGTTCTTTTCCTTTTCCAACAGTCAGGATTTAAACGCTTTTGTTCTTCAGCCAAAGCCTTTGCTTCTAATGTGTACATCCTCCTTTCTTCGTTCTTCATTTTTTTCCACCTGTCACCAAGGATCACACTTATGGCTCTGCAAAGTAAATATTTACATAATGTAAAGTTTCATAAAATGTGTAGCAGCTGCTACTACTTTGGGGAGAAATGTAAAAAAAAAAAAAAAAAAAAAAAACAGAAGGGGAAAGATCAAGACTACCATGGTCATTTCAACGAAATCCTGGCATATGCATCCATTTATCAGTTGGTGGAATAATGATAGTATTTACAATTGTTCTAAAACATCCAAAATTGCCAGAAAACTGGCAATTTTCCAAAGGAAAGTTCAGTGTCAGCAGCGTGGGGCATTCAACTTGTATTAAAACTTATTTTGTGTGCAAAGCTATTGTGGTTATGATAATAAAAGCTTTACTCCCCCCATGCAGTGCAAGCCAAGTAAGAAAGACTATCTTTGCTTTAGAGTTTATGTCTAGTGATCTTTTTAAAAGTACATTTTAGGTCAGATTTGTACTTAACACAAGACACTGGAATAAATCCAAAAGGGTAAGAGGGAGTCAAAGTTGATAGGACACATTACTGTACAAACTTCAGACTATTTCCCTGTTTTCCTAGTCATTCAGATACCAAAACTATTAGCAGTGACACGGTAGCACACAAGAGCCTCCTGAGAAAGAAGACAGTGATGCTTCAGGGGCACAGGAGCCACAACTAAAATGTAGAGAAAGCGCTTTGTCTTGTGAAGTCCAACACATCAAACAATTGAATGTGCTATATTTTATTTAAAACCAACTTATACAGTTTCTGATTAAAGATAGCATAAAATAGCTGACATATCTGCCATCTAAACCACAGGAATAGACACATAGCAGTCTCAGTCCCCCAGAGTTAGAATGTTTCAAATGGGGTGCTGATGCATTCTTGATGTTTTCTCTTAGGTTAAACATGGCGGGCAGTGTGAGGTGCGCTATGATTCAGTCTAGACTCCTTCCTCGCTTAAGTTTCAACCTCATTAATGTATATGCCAACTGGCCTAATAGCTTTCTATATGTCTACATTCTGCCCCTAAGAAAAAACTTCCTTATTCATGGAATAAAGATCTACCTCTATAGAAGAAAAAAAAACCCAAACTGGTTTTTGATTTGGAAAAAGGTCCATTTGACTCATTTCCCGTTAATGTGTTACTCATATACAAACAATACAAAAATGCAATGGAAAGTGAGAGTTATGAGTTATATGGGAGTTATCTTTGATAAATAGATCCTAAAATAGAAAAACAAAAAAGTGGAAATGAGACAGCTACTCTTAAGAAAGACCTTTCCTCCAGAATTAAAGTAAACCCAGAGAGCTATTGGCATTCCAGTGTTTACAAAGTCTTTTTAATATAATACAAGAACACAAGTACCATTTCTAGATGTCAGAGGACACATTTAATAAGCAAGTACCAGACAGGTATGAAAAGAGAAACACATGCCCCATCTGTCAGGAAGTCTCTAAGATGACCTGGGGGGGGGGGGTAAGTCATTCTTAAAATGCTTTTACATTTTAGAAGTATGTTTTCTGCTAAACTATAATATATTCCTGACCAGAGACTACTCCAATGTGAATTAAAAAAATTACAGGGTCTCACTACTTAGCCCTAGCTACCCTCAATTCCAGTTCTAAAGAAATCACCAAATACTAGGACAAGGCTATTCTGTACAAACACATCAACTCTTAAAGATGCACTTGGAATGCAAAGCTTCTTTCTAAAATGTAGGTAGTATTAGAATTACTTCTTTGAGGAGCTGGAGAAATGGCTCAGCAGTTAAAAGCACTGACTGCTCTGCTCTTCCAGAGGACCCAGGTTCATATCCTGGCACCCACATAGCAGCTCATAGTACAATCTATATATTATAAAAACTATATATGTAAAGTCAACATAAGAAAATGGGAAGAAATCAACAAACGACACTGAAGGAGTTTATTTTGCAGGCACAGTTACTGTGAACTGCCCTGACAAGTCAAGAGTTGCAGTCATTACTATTTTATTTACCTGTTATCTTTCCCTGGATACATCTGAGTATATTCAACTCTGTATTTTTTGGCAAAAAGCATGAAGGCATTCATTGGTCTTTTGCACTTATTAGGAGAAGTGGCACTCACAGTCCCTGAGCTGTGGCTTTTGACAGCTTTAGCATACAAAGAACTAGAAGAGAGCTGTGATGATCCAGGTGAACCACAGCTTTTACTGAATTCAGATCCCGAAAACTCTTGACCAGTACCAGGTCCTCCTCCACAAGACAGAGATGCACGGCGCTGACGAGCCATACTACTCAAAACATAGACCGCAGAAGAGTCCATAGGTGTGAAGTCATAGCTAGAGAATTAACAAAATTAGACTGAGGTTATAAAGTATCTAAGACAGAAATTTAAAAATCTTGCATTTGACTGAAACCTTCACTGCCCCTTACCTGATGTGTCTTTACCAGCTTCTGCCACTACACTTAGTAGGAAACCTCATATATGCAACTGAAAACATCTTTACAAAGCCAACCTCTACGCCCCACAAAAGAAGTCATAACCAGCATATCTCCTTCATAGCAGTTAACGTCTACAGACCCCATACGTGTCCTTCGCTCCTTCACTCTTCTAGATTCACTTTTTAACAAATTTGATCATCTCATTTCTTGCCTAGAAGTATAGACCTAGGAAACTAAAATGGAGTGGGCTATAGTTCAGGCCTGAAAGCTAACTGAACAACAAGAGCTAGTAGAGGAGGGCAGCCTGTTCAGCCCAGTACTCCTAGCATTTAGAAAACTCAGGCAGATGGATCTCTACATAGAGGCAAACCTGAGCACCACAGAAGGTTCAAGGCCAACCTGCCCTAAGATGAGACCTTGTCTCCAAAACTGGCTATGGAATGGGATAACTTAAACAACATAGCAATGTGAGATTTGTATAGATACAGAAAGTTGTAATATATTCAGGTCCACCTATGTATAGTTAGTATCTTAACCCACCCATATCAGTAAAGGCCACATTCTGTTATATAAGTTCAATTTGCATAAGCACCAAAGCACCAAAACAAACTAGGCATAGTCCTGCTCTTCAGCAAGCCTGGAGTTGGGGAGTCCATCTGGTCCTCTATATGAAGAAAGAGGCCAGCCAAAATATAATGCCAAGGATCCTCACCCATAAACCAGTACCTTCATAATTCCAATGGAAAAATTCAAAAGTAATCAAGCCACCACCATATTAATTATTAACTCAAAAATCAAAGCTAATATATATCATACCCTTAAACTATCTGAAGCCCTTACCAAATGAAGTTTAATATAAAATCCAGTAAAATACCAGTAGAATAGAGTAAGCTAGTTACTAAAATTTGAAAACTCTACCATCTAGTGGAGAAATCTGTCATTTCAATACAAATTAATTTGGTTTCATAAACTTAGTAACCATACCCAGAACAAGCACTGAAGCAGTGACTATATTCTCAGACAGCTTACATGCCTCGCCGTACCCGCTGTCAGCACCTTTAATCCTAGTACATGTTGGTCTTCAAACACCTTCCATGTTTAGGTATACTCTCCCCTTTTAAAGATTTAGTTTATTACTTTTAACTGTGTATTTGGCATGTCTACAAACAGATGCCTATGGAGGCCAGAGGCAATTTGGGGCTTGAGTTACAGACCGCTCTGAGCTGCCTGGTATGGGTACTTAGACCAGCACCTGGGTCCTCTGGAAGTGCTCTTCATCAGTGAGCCATCTTCCACCTGCTTCATCACTACTCTGAAACACACTCTACAATAATGTAGAGCCTGTTAATAAAGTCACATGGATTAACTCATTTAGTCTTCTTACATGAATCACTACTAAAGACACTATCTTTGTACAATGAATTTAAAAACTACAGAAAAGTAACTTTACTACACTGTACCTAAGCTTCCACAGCCAGCCTTCAGTGCAGCCAGGAGGACGAGAAGGCAGATAGTCCAGCTCTAGAGCTTATGCCCCTACCAGGCCCAAGGCTTGTCAGGCAAGCCTTGAATTTCATAGTGAGCCTGAACCATGAGCACATGATGTCATTTTAAAACTGGAATTTTGGTATATGCCAGGAAGAGAATCTTATTTGGCCAGGCTATCAATAAAAAAATCCTGTGTCATGAGAGTCTAACAAACTTCTCTGACAAAAACATTTCATACATTTGTATTATTTATTCCTGGAAGCTTAAGATATGCTGAGAGAAGACTCAAAAAAATAGGGCTTGTTATTTCTTCTGGGGTTTTCCCTTCTTTGACTGCTTCGTATCCTTTTGCCATCATAAACTGTGACATGAACATAGATGCATTTGTCTCATGAGTCCACCTAGTACAATCCAGTTTAGCAATATTGATATGGCCTGTGAACAATTCAGTTACAGAGCTATTTACATAATTTTATACTCATTTACAACAATTTATTTTATGAGCCAGCAAAATGAGTCTTTCTCAACTGCTCTCTATCATCTCTAACTGGACTGACAAGCTAACCAGCTTGCTTGGCAGAGCCCTTGCCTCCTTGTTCCCACTGCTGGAATCACAGGCAGGCCACTACAGGGGATGGGCATACTCGGATAGAAAGGGGGCCAGTGCCCAACCCCTTAAACCTTAGCTTTAGTTGGACTTCAGTTATAACTCAGCTATCACTAGGGAAGAAACTTTAACAGAAAAAAAATGCATCTTTACCTTTTAAATGTATCAAAAACACCTGAATCATCGAAATTAATGGCATCAGGGTGTCCAGGAGGTAGACATACGTCACCAATATGAATTTCACAACATGGAATGCCATGCTGTACCACAGTCAAGCTTGGATAAAATGACGACCAACCTAGAGTTAGACAACAGATGAACATGAGGAAAAAAGAACAAGTCTACTTAGGTCTGACACACCACGTCTCTCACTTTCAAATAAAACCATTGCTAGGATTAACACTTCTGTTTCAGCTATGTAAAAACCCCCACAACTAGTTTAATTCAGTATTTTATTTATAAACCTCTATCAGATACTGACCACTTTTAAACATCTGCAAAAACACTGAAGTAATAAACTATGAAATAGCCTACAAATTAATAAATTATGCTTTACACGGTATTTCTGTAGTAAAGCTCTAAAGAGCAACTCTGGCTTAATAGGTAAATACAAACAAAAATAATGACTACCAAGCCCACCACTTCTCACATTATACCTGAGAGCTTACAGTATGCTACATGAATGACATTTCTCATGCACATGGCAACATTTTTTCTGATCATGGCTAAGGTACTTAAACACTATTAAATATAACTGTAAACATCTGTTGAATTTTATTTGGTTTGAAATAAATTTTCATTATTTTTCTTAAAGCCACAAAATGTAAGAAGTTTTCTTTAAAGTTTTTATCAACTCGGAGCTAAAGATGGCTCAGCAGTTAAGAGCACTGGCTGACCCTGTCTCGAAAAACAAAAACAAAACAAAAAAGCACTGGCTGGTCTTCTAGAAATCTGGGGTTCACTTGGCAACTCACAACCAGTTGTTAACTGAAGTACCAAAGTATCGGATATCCATGCAGGTGAAACACGCACAAATATGAAAATAATAGTAAAGTTGGTATAAATTCAATTGAAGCCCTACCTTTATTTTTAACATAGAAAGGGTGGTCCAGCTTGCACTCTACAGTGAGCAAGCCATCTTCTACTGTACCAGGATCAAATGTCAACTTCAGTACAGACTCACCGAATGACACACTCTCTTCATGGGATAACAACTTTAGACCATCAGACCCATAGCCCTGAAAGCATATGCATGGACTAAATAAATTGGAAACATTCCATTCAACAGGGAAACTCCCAATATATGTCTGGATTGGAAAAGGTAAATTTAGTCAGTATCTCCAGCTTTAAAGTAGTTTCAACCAAGCAGTAAAGAAACACACGTATCATGACCACAGAATATGTATCAGATTGAGATAATATGCATTTTAATCCAAATATAAGTAATATGAAGTTTAGTAAACAAAGACTATCTATGATAGACTAAGGAGGACTTTGAAGTGAGATGTAAAAGATAAAATTTAGAAAAAGAAAATGCCTAGGCTAAGAATAGTTGCATGTGCTGGACGTGGTGGCGCACGCCTTTGATCCCAGCACTCGGGAGGCAGAGGCAGGCGGATTTCTGAGTTTGAGGCCAGCCTGGTCTACAGAGTGAGTTCCAGGACACCCAGGGCTACACAGAGAAACCCTGTCTCAAACAAACAAACAAACAAACAAAAAAAGAACAGTTGCATGTAACTTCTTTGAGTAGTGCTAAGTAAGTAGTAGTGCTTAAAAACAACAACAACAAAAAAAGAAAAAAGGTTAAGTTTAGACTTACGCAAATAAGGCTGAAAATGGGACAGTTTGTAAGTTTGTAGAGGGCAAGATGAAATCTCACTCAGGAGGTGTTGGTGGTAAGACAATGGAAGTATTTTTATTAATGTGGTTGTCAATTTTCAGATCATGATGATGAAAAAGGGACTCTACTATGTTATTATTTTTAAAGGTGTATCGTATTTGTGGGTGTACAAGCTCTAGTAGCTGTATGTGTAGGTACTACTCTAGCCATCTTTCTAGCCCTGCATTTTAATTATTTGAGGTTATGAGATACCCACTGTACATCTTGAGTCCACAACTGATGAGAGAAGAACCAGATGAAACTTAAATTCAGTGGGCATTTACTGAGTAACACATGTCAGGTGGTGGGCTTACAGAACACATGAACAAGGTGAAAAGAAAGAAACCAGTGTCTACCCTTGCATTCACAGAAAAAGACACATGACTGCAGCTAGCTACAGCACCCAATTGTATACTAGGTGATCAACACATAATGGGTTAACAATGCTGTGAATACTATGGAATAGAAAACTGAATATGAAGGGATGAGAAGGAACATAATGAAAGACAGTTTCGTAGTTTTGAATGTGGTCTGCAAAAATATTTTAAAGGAATTTTAATTTAAAGAAATACTTAGATAGGCAGAAATTAGGAATGAGATGTACCCCAAGTCATACTGAGTGTGAAAAATTGATCATGGCTCACTAGTGAGGTCTAACATGCAGGTGGAAAAGTAGAGGGCAGATTAACAAATAGTCAAAATTAGTTTTCTAGGGCTGGAGAGAAGGCTCTTTTGTTAAGAGCACTGGCTGCTCTTCCAGAGGATCTGGGTTCAATTTCTAGCATCTACATGGTGGCTTATAACTGTTAACTCTACTCCAGGGGATCTGACACCCTCACACAGACATGCTCATGAAGGCAAAACACCAATGCACATAAAATAAATACTAAATGTTAAAAAAATTAGCCTTTTTTCTTAAAGCTACTAAGATTTTAGCCTGCGTTTACATTACATATCAGGATGCGAAGGCCCAGATGATTAAAGTCGTTCACATAAGACTTGCTGGAGTACACACTGAGTTCAGAGTGCTCTCTACAGAGATGCCGCCTGGATGCTGCTGTCAGTGCTCCAGTCACTAGGGCTATGAAGAGGAAGACACTGCAGCAATAAGCAATGGACTGAGAACTAGGGTACTGCTGCTGTGTAAACTAAGGGACAGCAATGTCAGGAAGTAGTTCAATGAGCAAATGTTGCAGAGATTTCAAAACTAGGAGACAAATTTTGTGTAAAGTAGGAGAAGCAAAATCAGACTGCACACTTTACTAAGAAAAGAGTAACACCAAGATGAAGACACCATGCTCAAGATAATCAACTTTTTCTCAAAACTTGACAGGAGACAGGAAGCTCCAAGAAGGAATTTTCAATTGGTATTTTATATTATCCCATTTTGCTTATTTATTCATTTATTTATTTTTCCCTGCAACAGAGATAGAGAAATGAAAAGTTTTAAAAGTAAAATGTGTCAACAGATATTTATTCTAATGTTGCTTACCACTGTTTTTACTTATAAATGTAGAAAATGAGAGTTTCCTGGGGTCATTTAAGAAGTAACCTCAAACTCTCAATTAACCATGGAAGACATGCACTGCATTATATACTTAAGAACTGAAGGTTTGAATTAGTTTACTATTTGTCTTTAAGGCTAGTCTAGTTTTCCAGAACAAGAGCATTTAAAGCATAAAGCTGCCAAGTCACACAGACCGCACACCTTAGAAGCATGGCTGGGAAGTGCTAGTCATGGTTCTGCCCACCATGCTAAGCACTGGGCGGTCTCACTCCCTACCCAGAGGGCAAGGTGCCATTTAAATAGGAATGCAAGTAGAGCGTTCCTCTAGATTAACCCTGAAGGTTGACCAGTTTGAAATTCTTTAGAAGGATTTTAAATGAACCTTGTGAGTGCCCATTTGGATCTCTTCCTCATTATCACAGCTGGCGGCTCTAGCAAAGTCTTCCACATCTTGCCATTCCTTATTGCTTTCCTTATGGAAGCACAGCCGCGTGCCTGAAGTTGAATTAGAAAGAAGGGATCAGATTACAAGCCTGCTGTGCTACCAAGGCAGCTGCAAATCATTTAAGTACTTCTTTACCTTTCAGAAAGCAGTGCCAAATGGTGGATGGCCAGGAATTGCACCAGCCCAGATCATCATCATCTGACAGGGAGGACATACAGAAAATGCCTGACTCTGACTCACTGTTTGCCTGTACAGAGAAAACAGAAACTTCTGTTTTGTTATTTTTAAAAGATCTTTTAATACCTCTTTTAAACTCGAGCTTTCAAATAAATATAACTTAGTTGTAAGATTAAGGAAAGTAAGCTTTCACTATTGAAGGACTTTTTTTCTTGAAGTTTTAAATACTGTCATCTGTAATAAATTTTCTTAAAAATAGAAATACAGAATCAAATGCATATAATGAACAATGAAATATTTTTGTGCATCTGTATGTTCTTCAAAACAATCTCTCAGATTGGGGAAAGGTAATGTTTTCAACCACTGTATAAACTTTGTAGAAGTTTGACTTCATGAATAAACTCACCCTTTCATGTCTTACTGGTGTTTCTTCCTTCCAGTGGTCATGAGGGAAGGCTGGCCCACTTTTTGAAGAAGAGGACACTGGTGGTGGGCGTGCATAGGAATGTAAACTTTTGCTAGTAGCTATGATGTGTACAGGAGATGATCTAAAATAAAGCAGTTTTTATTATCAGTGTAGGCAGGTCCATAACGAACATCTTTTCTCTTGATAACAGCATATTGCTAATGCTGTTACACAAGAGACAACTATGGAAAGCTCTAGTAAAGACAGCAAGCTGTCCCTTGAACTTATCATTAACCTTCCTCATATATAAACTCACTGGTATATGTTAAAGTGTTCTTTCTTATCGAAGACTCATCACATTTTCTTAAGCTTTTTAAAAATCAAAAGTGGCAAGGAACTTGGGATTTTCCTGCCCCAAGGTCAGGGATTGCATGTATGTACACTACACCTGATTCCCATCTCTTTTATTCCCATACAGATAAATATGCATATCATTATGAAGTAAATACCCATCTATTTCTTAACTCCGAAAACTCAACAGTACTAACCTGGCCAGCCATGTATCACTGGGTGAACTGCCTTAAGTAAAACTACAAATAGAAAACAGCCTGCTTGCCGGGCGTGGTGGCACACACAATTAATCCCAGCACTCGGGAGGCAGAGGCAGGCAGATTTCTGAGTTCGAGGCCAGCCTGGTCAACAGAGTGAGTTCCAGGACAGCCAGGGCTATACAGAGAAACCCTGTCTCAAAAAACCAAAAGAAAAGAAGAGAAGAGCCGAGCCTGTTTCCATTTGTAAGAAGACACTGTTTCTGTGAGTTACACATAAGCATACAGATGTACCGTCACTTTCCCACAAGGATCACTTACACACTGGCTTCCTTCCCTAGCAAAGTCTCTACTGAGCAGTGCTCTTTCAAGCCCAGCAGGGATCCCAAGGACACACTAAGCTCAGAAGGCTTTAGACACCAACCTTCAGTAATTCACACAGTTAACAGCTCATGAGTACTTGCACAGGTCATCACGAACAGTGATGTAAAACAGGGAAGAAAGCAGGACTGGTGAGCAGCAGAGAAAACACCTCCAAGAATAAAACTACACCCCGGGGTACAGTCCCTTAACTTCTGCATTTATAATCATTCTCCTCTTGGCTTACTACTTCCCATGAGCCTCCCTTTCTCTGCAGTATTACAGAGAAACTCATGTTTTTATCCTGCACATGCTCAGTAAACTCTCTTCTACAGAGCTGTGCCTCAGCCCTTCTATAAACTGTAACCTGGATGTGAAGATGAAAGAATGGTAATACTTAACATCAGGGTAGCTTATTAGTAAAGTTCTTCCCAGCCTGCAAACTGCCCTAGGTTAAACAGATTACTGTGAAAAAGAGGAATATAGAGGAAATGATACTCTGAAAGAGAAATTTCCTTCCCTATGGAAATTTACACAGAATTTAACTGAATTGAATTGCTCAATCAAGACCAATCTCCTGCAAAATAGACAAGCATACCTTAACAGAATGCAAGGTAGCTAGGCTTTCATGTTTATATCATGTGTAGCACAATATTGTACAACTGGGGACCAATACCAAAGTCCAGAGTTCCTTCTACTTGGCTAGCATAGTCTCATCTAATTCTTCCAACAGAGTGAAAACTGGGGCATTTCTCCAAGCTGTTATATTTAGTAAAATGATACTTACTTAGGTCTCCCTAGGAATACCAACTGGGATTTTCCATAGTTTCAATGCAGATTAACCCATTTTCTTGACCTTTGGTCTAGATGAAGTAATTTTATTACTGGGACTCTAAGGTGGTTTTTGTTTAATGTTTAGATTTACTTCCATTACGTATATGAGTGTTTTGCTGGATTGTCAGCGCACCATGTGCGTGCCCGGTGCCCAAGTAGATCAGAAGAGGGCATCAGATTCCCTGGAACTAGAATTAACAGAGGGCTGGATGTAAACTGCCATGTGGGTGCTAGGAATCAAACCTGGGTCATCTAAAAGAGTGCTCTTAACTGAGCTACATCTCCAGCTCCTACTTTAAGATCAGCAAACCTCAGAATTAGCGAAGATAATCAAGGTTACACACACAATGGAAAAATAATTATAGAACACAATGAAACAATCTACAGTTGATAAAAGTTTAAAATACATTGTTTAATTATGGTTCTTTAAACAAATAATTTTTATTTTTAAAAATTTATAAAAGTAGACAAGAGTGAAACCCTGTCCCAAAACACCAAAAAATAAATTTCAGAATGATATAAAAATTTTTTTATAAAAGTATAAAGTATTTTTTTTACTTTTGAAACACATATTTTTATGCTATATTTTCTCATAGTGTTATTTGATTTTCAAAACAATGAAATCATCTTTGATCGTTATAAACATTAATTCCAGTGACTTTAAACATTAACCATCCATTGAATAGCTAATGCCATTACTGTAAAATTAGAAGATTTCAAAACAGTAACTTTTTGAAATTAAAATGTCTTTTTCATTTATGTGTGTGCACAAGCACTACAGCATGTATGAAGTGAGAGGACAACGTGCAGGTTTGCGCCCTCAGGCTTGGTGGCAAGCTTCTTACCCACTGAGCTACCTACTATCTTGCTGGCCCTAATGATGCAAGTTTGAAATGCAAACATAATCCATGCTCCTACCTGTTATAAAATGAGCACTGCATCAGGGGACTTTGTGGACTAGTGGCAATATTTGCTAACTCTGTTAGCCAGTCCACCTCATCTTCACGGTGAGTATTTTCCGGTATATCTGAGGTATTCTGGCTCCAAGATGATCTTGGATATTCTTGATGAGATACATCTGAACTTAGCTGGTATATGGCAGATTGGGTAGGGTCACTTTGAACAGCCTGAAGTTCAGGAAGGTCATCTGGAAATAAGCCCAAGATTATTATTTTTTAAATATTATAATTAATAATATAGTAACTTCAGTTAGGAATATACATATTTAACTAATTTGCTAGGAAAAATAAATTCAAAATTAAAACCAGTCATTTGTTGACAGAAAAAATTTTCAATGTAAGCAATACCTGTCCATGCCTGCAGGATAAACACAATGGATGTGAATACAGCAATGGTTCACTGCCTGAAACATTTAACTAGAAGAGGTCAGAGGCTGAAAATCAAGGTTCAGTTTGTTTTCTATACCTCATCTCGATCTATATACCAGATATGTTCCTACGTTAACAGATTAATGAAGAAAGGGGCATTTAATGTATACATATAGTTGTTATATATAAACTTTATTGGCTTGTTAAACAAGTAACTGCAATATTGAAGGCAATTCCTAACAATGAGACCAGAGAGCATACTGTCAAGTTTTCAGTAGTGCTACTTAATACAAATCTACTTTTTTGTGAGTTGGGTATCATGATACATGCTTAAAGTCCAGTATTTGGGAGGTTCAGACTGCTGGACTCCAAGTTTGTAGCCAGCACCGGTAATACAAGACCCTGACTCAAAACAACAAAGAAACAGAGAAAGTGGATTCTATTAAGTCTGTTTTCAGTTCTTTTATTTAGCTGGACTTGGTGATGCAGGCTGTAAACCAGTATTTTAAGAAGCTGATATAGAAAAGCTGATAGAGAGTTCAATGTCAGCCTGACAATCAAAACAGTAAGGCAGTATTCCCAATTCTCTATTTAGTGCTACCTTTCCCCAGTGCATTATCCCCAAAGGTAGATCACAGAACCTAGCTGTTTGAAGGAAAAATTAGGAAACTACCCAAAATTGTGAAATTCGTTAAAAGATGGGGTGGGAGGAGGGGAGGAACCTCACAGGCCTTCTACCTACCTACCTACCAACCAACCAACCAACCAACCAACCAACCAACCAACCAACCAGGCATGGTAGTGTACTCTTTTAATCCCAGTACTCAGGAGGCAGAGACAAGTGGATCTCTTGGAGTTCCAGGCTTGGTCTGCATAGTTAGGACAACCAGAGCTACATAATAGAGATCCTGCCTCAAAAAGAGGAAATACAAAAAACAAAAACAAACAAACCAACAAAAGTAACAGAAATCTCCTCGAAAAAGCACTCACACACATGCACATGCTCTCTACAGATCTGCAGGGTCCCTTAAATATGCAAGGCAGGAAAAACTCTTCTAAGGGCTGCAGAGATACTCAGCAGTTACGAGAACTGGCAGCTCTTCTAGAGGACCCAGGTTCAATTCCAAGCATCTACATGGAGGCTAAGAACGGTCTGTACTCCAGGACCAGATCTAATATCCTCTTCTTGCTTCTTTAGGCATCAAGAACCCATATGGTTCACAGACATATATTTAGGCAAAACACCCATACATGTAAGATAAAAAAGAAAAACTTTAAAAATTACATACAAATATCAATAATGAAAGAAAATTCCTTATAAAGTTGTGCCATCACCTCGTTTGGAACTTCTACTGAAAAAGTATAATCTAATCTCAAATAATCCTTTCAACTGTATCTTCCTGAATAATCAATGTTCTGTACTATCCCTCTGTGAACATTAACTATTCTGCTTTATGCTATGTAGTAATGACCTCGCTTTACCATGTTTTTAATGACAGCAGTCTGTGTTTTCTTTCCACAAGGCAATGGAGAATCAAAGAAAGTGACCAATACAACAGGAAAGAAAAACCTCAAATACCTCAAAAACTCTCCTATTCAACTAAGTATCCCCATAAACTGTTCTAGAATAGACCCCTAAAACTAAAGTATCTTAGTTAAAAATAGTAAGTGGGGTTATCCATCCATTCTTTGACTACACAGTATCCATCTCATTGAAAAAGTTATAAAGCACACCAACTAGATTCTAATTGCCAATTTTTAGGCTGCTATAATTATTTCCCTTACCTCACTGTCAACACCCTGCCTTTAAATATATCATTTCTTTATTATGAAAAGTTTTTGTTTTTCAGATTCAGATTGGTTTTTCTAGACAGGGTTTCTCTGTATAGCCTTGGCTGTCCTGGCACTCACTCTGTAGAACAGGTTGGACTTGAACTCAGAAATCTGCCTGCCTCTGTCTCCCAAGTGCTGGGATTAAAGGCGTGCGCCACCACTGCCAGGCTAAACTACTTTTTAAATGAAGCCACAGATAGGTGGGGCAAGCTGTCTGGCCTGATTTCCTCTGGACAAGTGCTATAACAATGGACAATCAACCATTGCCAAAAGCATTGCTCCTTACTCAATAGTAACTACTACTCCAAAAACTATTAAGATCCAGAAAATATGGATTATTTAAAGTTATACAGTCTGTCCAGAGACCTTTAGGACCTCCAAATTCCCAACCATACAGTACCACCATCATTTATTTGTAAAGCCAAGGCAGTCATGTGCTACACCCTCTCATTTCCATAAACATTCATGATGATAAAGTCAGGGTGAAGAGTGGATCAGCAAGCCAAAGGCCCTCATTAACTCTTCTCTAGAACAGCAATGTGCAAGCAACTTAAAATCACTAATCAATAAGCCTACACATTCTACAAACATCTCTCTGGAGTAGCTCATCAGAAATAATCACTACGAATGTCTGATCCTCACATTTCATGGGTACCATCATTTCCATATCAGAACAGCAAGCCACCATGGAGAGCTCACTAAGAAAGTATAAAGTCACATGGCAGTTTTCAAAACAAAGCATGTAATAGTAGAGTTTGCTCTTGATACGCAAAATAAAACTATTTACTTAACAAATTTTCAATCTCAATGAGTACCTAAACACTCCCACTGTTTTCAGTTATATTTTAGTGGAGACTTCCTCCTCAACACTGAACAGCATGGGGACTCAAGTTTGGAGCTTTACCACTCACACAAGAGCTACACAGCAGGACAAGACCTGTCTATAACTGAAGGGAGTCTGGGGCGTGAGATAAGAGCACTCTGGGCTTTTGCTAGCTTGCCAGTCTCTCAACTGGTGAGCTCTTGAGTTCACCGAGTAAATGAAAAGGAAGGTGGAGAGTAACAGAGGAAGATCCTATCCAGAGCCCTGGACAGCACTCACATGTGGGCCAGTGTATGCACATGTGTGCACATGCTACACCTGCACCTGCACACACACACTCAGAACAGAAAGAATATGAAAAATTCCTATTACACAAGTTCTTTACATACTTTTTTAGGTAGACAAGACAGGTAGAACAGCTGATTAGATATGGTAATTAACCTGGATCTAAGTGAGATTATAAAGGAACTTTCCATCTTGCTTACCAAGCTCCATGTGCTCATCACAGGAGTTGTATCCTGGAGAGGATGGCAAATTCTCATTACACTGCAGCAACTCCAGCGAGTCACTCATCCCTGGTGCTCTCTTGTCCATCACCAGCAGGAGTTTCTGTACTGCATTAGGCATCTGATTTGTCTTCACTTCCCACACCATGTTATGGTGCTCCGACTAGAAATGAAAGAAAGGCAGTGTCATGTGACTTGGACAGTACACATAAAAAGTCAGTCAGTAGGTCAGCACTATGCTGCATTTCAAATTAATCACACATCGCCATTTTATTTTGCTCAACTCCTCCAGGACAACTGCACAACTGTGCTTAAACGGACTCATACACAAATCTCAAAGGATTAACATTGTTAATTCAGAATCTTTTCCCTTTAATAGTTAACAGCAGAATTGTACATGCTTTCACTTTTCTGAACTGTCTCTTCAGATACAAATACTAACAATTCATATTTCAGAAACCAAAGAAAATTATGCCCAACCAACTTTCCTGAAGTAAAGACTAAAGGATCTGGGGATAGTGGCACATATCTTTAATTCCGGAACTAAATGGGCAGAGGCGGGTAGATTTCTGAGATCAAGGTCAGTATGGTCTACATAACAAATTCAAGGTCAGTATGGTCTCCAGGACAACCATGTATACCTAGTGAGACCATATATTAGTATATTAGAACAGAGATAGAGCAAAAAAAAAAAAAAAAAAAAAAAAAAAAAAAAAAAAAAAAAAAAGAGCATGCTATCTATCACCCTAGGTACTTATGAGTTTATCTGAAAGTCTGAAGTATTCTAGAAAATGTCTTTATTTTTTCCCGGTTACTACAACATTGTAATTCATCAGTCTTAGCCCACAGTTACACTGTTGGGATGTTATTTCCCATAAATTACCAGATTAAATGGCCAGCTTAAATGTAACTTCTCAACTATTAAATCATGCTTTCTGTGCCTCTCTACCCAGTCCTTCAAACACTGAGCAAATTTACCTTAATCAGTGATTCTCATTCACCTCTCAGCACAGTCATACATATGCCAAAACAACTGTTGCCCAAGTCCCATCCAGAGGAAATGATTTGTTTGTACCAAAAACCTGTTTACTGATTTTTATTTGTTTTCAAAAACCCAAGTGTGGCGATCTGAGAATTGCTGGGATTAAAAAAAAATGGTTGTTGGGCCAGGCATTGGTGGTGCACACCTTTAATCCCAGCACTCGGGAGGCAGAGGCAGGCAGATTTCTGAGTTCAAGGCCAGCCTGGTCTACAGAGTGAGTTCCAGGACAGCCAGGGCTACACAGAGAAACCCTATCTCGAAAAACCTAATAATAATAATAATATAATAATAATAATAATAATGTTAACAAGTTGGGGTAATGTAGAGGCAATGGTGTGCCACCACCTGCCTGTCATGTCTGACTAGGGTTCAGTCATCAGCACAAGAACATAACTTCCTTTTTAACCATAAAGTTAATTTAATGAGTATTATACAAGGCACTACAATAGCAGCAACAATGAACAGTTAGCCAGAACACCAAGGGATCAGGGCTTTAGCATATAGAATAGAGGAAAGGTGGGCTCCCAACAAGAACACACATCAGCAACAGATGTGGTAAAGTGCTACTGGATGATGTCAGGAATATAGAACTAGTATCACAAGGATGTTTGATGGCCCTGCGCATTGTGTGCTCATGGATGCTAAAGCCGTAAAGTGAGGTAGAGTGAGTCTTAATCATAATGTAAGGAAATGAAAGAAGAGACAAGGGTATGGACTATAAACCAGGTTTGTCAAATGCTAGGCTAAATGCTCTGAACAATCCATTTTAATATCTTGCCTTGTTTGTAAAATGGAATTAAAAGTACATACTTCAATGGTTGTTGATAAAACTCAAAATAACCAAAAACGTTTCAAACACTAACATAAATCCCATCTTCAGTATGAAATGGTTGGTGTCATTAACAATTACCAGTCAACAGGGTTAGAGCCACTTGTGATTTGTGGGCCTGAGATCTGACGTGAGTGAAACTACAAACTATTTCTTTCAATCTGTTCAAATCACATTAAAACACTATTTGAATAGACAAGGTATGTAACACATGCAGGTTTTGTTTTGTTTTAAGAGCTCTCATCCTCAATTTTTGTCTAAGCCAACTGCTTCCAGAGTCCTTTGCAAGCTCTTGTAAAAGGCAATCGTAACGATGCAGACTCCTTATCTAGTCACTCCTAAGACACAGAACTAGCCATTCTTTTCAAGTTCCCTCCAAAGCTAATACTAACAGTTTGGATCACACAGATTTTAACTTATACTATAGAGATCTATTGAACTTAAAGAACGTAATTCAATCTATCGTTGTGATTTCAAATCCTTCTGAACATCTGTACTATGTTCTTTGGACTGAACAAGACTTTGGCTCCAGCTGCACCTGGAAACAGCCCACTTCACCATCATTGTCAGTTAGCCTTTGTCTCAACAATGCTGTTCTGAGTCCACAGGATCCTCCCTGGAGCTGTCTTGGTTGCTCTCCCCCTGCAGAGAGCCATTCTTCACAACTAGGTCTTCCCCTCTCCCCATCAACAGGCTGCAGTGAAGATCACTCAACATGGACAATATACTAACTTAGAATTTCTACCACTCAGGATTTCAGCACTTGCCCTATTTATCTTATCACAACATAATTGTGTATGGGGGGAATCCTGACTTTAATTTTAGAGAACTACCTACAATTAACAGGCCAAGTGAATATGTACTGTTTTGGATATTTGCCCTTCCAACTACTTATGGTGAATTTGGTTTTGACGTAGGCTTTGCTAATGTTTTGGTTTTTTTCTATAAAGTTTTGATTTTTAAGGTTTTTATGTCCTGTACAGGAAAAGAAAGTCTAAACTTGCAGACAACTCTTCTGGTTGCCCCCTCCCTCCCACTTCTTGGCCCTGGCAAGACCCATGGGCCTCTCTTTCCACTGACTTCTGATACATACGCAGCTAGAGACACGAGCTCCGGGGGTACTGGTCAGTTCATAATGTTGTTCCACCTATAGGGTTGCAGACCCCTTTAGCTCCTTGGGTACTTTCTCTAACTCCTCCATTGGGGACCCTGTGATCCTATCCAATAGCTGACTGTGAGCATCCACTTCTGTGTTTGCTAGACCCAAGAAAATTGTTTTCAAAGAACTCTCACGATAGAAATCGAAGTACTTAAAGTGAATTATATGCTTACAAGTGACAAAAGGCACTAAAACTATCAAATATTGACTATTATTTTATAAAAATATTAAATAACTAAGTATCAAATTCAATGTTCTATATCAAAAGCAGTTAGCAGACTTTACTGCAGTTCTTTAATAATATTCTAAATGTCTCTTCTCTGACAAGTGTTTCTACTACTCTAGCTTGCCACTGAGCTAAGAAATGAAAACAAGAAGCCACACTGTGGGTTTGGTAAACTACACTGCTATAGCTTACACTTACTGCTTAATACCGCCTTTGTGCTTTGAACAGTCTAACCACTGATACCTATTTCCTTATTTGTCAATAAACTGAAACCTATTTACTCCTCAAAATTGTTACAGGTATAAAAAATACATTTCACATCCTCCTTTGCTGAACATTACAAATCACATCTAAGAAAATTATTTTCATGTTCAGTCAACATGAAACACTAATACAGACTGTAACCGTCCATGAACCAATTCAAGTAATATTTAAGGCAAGTCATTTTGAAGATTTAAGGGCTAGTTGATTCCTTTTTCAGGGGCCGTGGGTTCAATTCCCAGCACCCACCCACATCAGCTAACTATGGTCTGTAAACTTCAGTTTCAGATGGTAGCTCCCACTACCTCTTCTGGCCTCCTTGGGTACTGCAGGCCATGTACTACAGAGACAGACAAGACGACAAAACCTTCACACGCATAAAATAAAAAAATAAATCAATGTTTAAATGAAATGTTTATATGACAGAAAATACTCTCCTAAACTTAATTACAATCCTGGACATTTTCATATTACGACAACCTGTAAAACAGCCTCTTCTTTTTTTTGTTCAGACCTGGTGGGCTTAGCACTCAGGAGGCAGAGGCAGGAAGATCACTGTGAGTTCTAGTCCAGCCTGTCTATACAGTGAGTTACAGATCACCAAACAAGCAAGGCAGCATTTCTATAGCAGCGTTAATAGCTTTTTATTTTCAAGGATTGCTAAGGATGGAAGACTGACAGGAATTCAAGGCCAGCCTGGATTAGACATCAGACTCTTCAGGACAGGTAGTTCAATGAAGACTATGCCATCTGTCTTCTCTCTCTCTCTCTCTCTCTCTCTCTCTCACACACACACACACACACACACACACACACACACACTGAAGTAACCAAAAAAAGTAAAAAAAAAAAAATGCTCTAATAAGGTTAAATTTTAAATTTCACTCTTTTTTTCAAGTAGCCCTGGCTGGTCTGGAACTCAGTATGTGTCCAAGGTCATGACCCATTTTTCTGCTTATACCTCCCAAGTGCTGGGGTTACAGACCAGGTATGGGTTTAAAAAATTCTAACTTCCATAATGAAAATGTAATATAAAGTATGACCAGGAGTAAAGTAAATGCAGAACAAAATATGAAAGTACACGGAATTATTACTGACTTTGGGTAGTAACAATTGAAATGATTCAAATTTTCTGAATTATGAGATTTGTTTTCCCCTTCTTGTACACATGTGAAATTTAAAACACAGAAACCATCTGCCGTTGTTTTATTAGCAGTTGGGGAATAACAGGAGAACTTGTAAGAGAGTACTGACATCTTTATTTCCAGCCGATACACAGACCAGATTGTGGTGCACACAAAGAACCTTCAGGCCCAGAGTCTAAAGATAAAATACAATAGTGATAATCTGACGGTATATTAAGAGCGGAACAAACTGCCTTTCAAGTTCACTTGAGAAATGTATGACAAAAAAAAAAAAAAACACTGAGAGGGCATCCTTGTATTTAAGTCAGGGAAGTTAACAAAGGAAGGGCTTTCCCAGGAAGAAAAGATAAATAGGTTTATAAAACTAAACTGGGAGCTATAATAGAAAAAAATTTAAAAAGGTTCTGAAATTTACTAGTCGAGTTGAAGTAATGTTCAAAAGCCTAAGGTATCTCGAAAACTTGTCTTAAGTTTTCTTTTTTCAATGTAACTCCACTTCCCCCAATACTCTTGGTTCGACAAAGCTGGGGTTAAAGGGAGAGGTGAAACACCGGAACCAAAACACAAAATTACGGCTCCAAATCACCGCTGTAACTACTTAAGTATTTATAATTGCTAAAATCATTCTTCGACTGTAACCCATCCTAAACCCCCGCCCCTCTCCCTAGAGAATAAAGCTCCCTTAAGCCCAACTGAGTCCCCCCCAGCAGGTACAAAGTGCCAGGAACCGTGTCCCGCCCAGCTGTCAGTGCCTTCGCCGGCTGAGAAGTCCCAGGGAGTGAACTCCGGAGCGCTCAGCGCCGGGAGCACGCGAAAGCGAGGCTCGGGAAGCCGGCTGCGCCCCAACTCCTTTTTGTTTTGTTTAAATCGGCCTGCAGAGGGAGGAGCCGGGCCTCGCCCGCGGGCCTAGTCGCCGGGTCAGGCCGAGCAGCGCCTCCCGGAGCCGGCCAAGTCCACCCCCACCTCTTTCGCCATTCATCGCTTCCTCCCCTCCCCCCCATCATGTGACCGCAGCCTGGACGCCAGGCTTGTTTTTCCCCCTTAGCGCAGCCCCACCGCGCACCGCGCAGGCGCCTCGGAGCCCATTCATTCGAACTGCGTAACAATGAGCCCCGGGCCCGACGGCTCCGCGAGCTCCCCCGCCCGGCCCGGGCCCCGGAGGCAGCTTCGCCTCCCCGGAGCCCCCGGCCCGCTGGAGCTCGCGGCCGGCGTCCGCCCTCGGCCCCCGCAGCGGGGAGTGGCGAGGCAAACTTTCCGGAGCCCTCCGGAGCGCCAGGCCCCTCCCCTGCCCCGGCCCCTTCCCCGCCGGCCCCCACCGCGAGCGCCACCGAGCCCCGAGCTCCGCCACCCCCACCACCCCGAGTCCTGGGAGCCGCGGCCGTCCAGGCTCGGAGAGCTCCCGGGAGGCCCGGACGGCGGGTTCCGCGCAGGGGATCCAGTGCCCAGAGTCCCAAGGGTCTCCGCTCTCGCGGCCGCTGCCCGGCCCCGAAGCTCCAGCCCCTCCCTTGCCCACCCCCCACCCCTCAGAAACCCCGCGACCACACAGAGTCAGGACGCAGGCCGTCTGTCGCGACAGCGTCGCCAGCTGCTTGCCTGCGCGTTTCCCGACGGCTGCCCACCTCTCTGTGGCGCGCCGCGACTCCCACCGCCGCGTTTACTCCTCAGCCGAAACTTTCCTACTTACCAAACCCGTCGCCATTACCAAGTCTTTCAAGCTTCGTCTTCCCCCTCCCCTGAAGCCCCCGGGGGGCTGAGCCTTCGTCCACCTTTCTCGTCTTTAATTGGTCTGAAGAACTGCCACTCTAAGGTTCCGCCTTTCCATTGGAAAGTGCCGTAGTCCGTCTCGGTGGGCGGGCATGTATTGACTTTTCTCTTGTGTTTACTGGAGAAGGTGGCTTGTCAATCACTACAGAAAGCGCTTTGGATTGGATTGCTGCCGAGACACGGGGGACGGGAGCCAAACTTTGCTATCGAAGTGGATTGTGGGTTAGTAGTCTCAGCCTTGCTCCTTAGCTGAGGAAATTACCGGGGGGGAGGAGCTGACTGAACTACATATCCCAGAGGTACGCGCACAACGCAGTCTTGATAGTAAACAAGAGTCATAGGGACACGTGTATCAGCTCGTTTGTTTTGGTGTCTGAGACAAAAGGGAGGGGGCGGAGGATAGGAGTGTTTTAAAGCCAGGGCCACCTCTCTTCCTTTAGGCCTCCCAGAGGGCCTAGAGCGTCCTTGGTTGGGTATTTCAGCACCCATTCCAGGCCATAAACAGCAGAGTCGCTTGCTGCTCAAAGTTTGGCTGGTGGCCAAGGTATTGTTTTAGTGCGAGGGGAAGAAGATGACTGCACAAGCGGAAGCAGTGCAGGCTAGCCAGGGACTTGATCACTTACAAATCACGGCCCAAGCACGTTGGGGATTACAAAAGTTGATTCAGTACTGCCCTCCCTTAGCAGATGAGCTAGACAGATTTTTTTTTTTTTTTTTTTTTAAACTTAACCAGCCCTTGACTCAATACGCCGCCAACAACAACTGGGGAAGATTTACCAGTGTCCAGTTTGACCAGAATTAGTTGAGACACAGCCAAGTGCCATGTACTGTAGGGTTTAAGAATGAGACAGTATCGGACTCAAGAATTTATACAGCTGTTT
Organism: Mus musculus; assembly: GCF_000001635.26. Lineage (NCBI taxonomy): Eukaryota > Metazoa > Chordata > Mammalia > Rodentia > Muridae > Mus > Mus musculus. The sequence continues at coordinate 31,951,157 of NC_000078.6, forward strand.
AGAGTACTGGACTATTGCTTTGAATTTGAGGCATTCGAAGCGATGTTTCCTTATTGGCCTACATTTTCTTTTAAATTAATACAGAGGAGTGTAGATAGACTGTATTTGTCCGAAGTTAGTTGCTAGGTTACTTGTGTCTTTGGTGAATATTTTTAACTGTCTCTCCCTCCCTAAGCGTTCAGACAGAAAACTGCCTTTCCACTCTGTTTCTACTAGAAGTTCCTCCTGATTTTTCTAAGGGAGTTACCAAAAGTGGGGAATGGCTTTTCTGTGTTAGTTGCTTCCTTTTAAAGGAGGTTGCTCATAGCATCTGGGTGCAGTCAGTCTGTAATTGGCATTTTTACTATTCACATTATAAGCATTACTATAGGCATTATTGAGCTTTTTTTCTTTGAACATGAAGTGTTTAATCATGTAGGGTATGGATTAGGTTTTATTTCTTCCTATTACTAGAAATGTGCTGAAATTGAGAAAGAAAGGAGTACGAATTCTGCTCAAGTCAATTTAGGGAAGAGCTCGAGGTCATCTTTCAAAACTGCCCGCATTTCTAGACCTGAAAGCTACAGAACAAAACCAGTAAACAAAAGATTTACTGGTACATGGTTGAAACAAGGTTTCAAATTCCTTTGAGTTCTGCTTTTGGACTCTTGAAGTGGAAACTATTTCTAAAATAGCCGGCCCAAGTGAGCAGGGATTGATACTCTGCTCACAAATATTCTGTTCACAAGCATTGTTTTCCTCAAAATAATCCAGAGGAAAACCCTCCCAAAATGCCTGACCCCCACCCCCGAGTAAAAAAGTAAGACCCTAGTGTACAACTTTCAGATACTGTAGAGTGATCCCAAAAAGCATGACCGTGCTTCACTCATTTCGTGTTTGTGGTACTTCTGTAGTGGAATTCCAGCAAGACCCATAACTTAAAAACAGAAACACCAATATTAATTTCTTAACTAAACAATAGTAGCCTCTATTCTTGGAGTATGCTTAATATTTTAAAACTAGTGCCTGTGATATTCATATGTTCTCAAAACTAAAAGGTTGTGTTTCCAAAACTGAAAGCTTGAAAGCTTGGGCCACTGACTTACCCGGTCCTCATGAGCATGTATGTAAACTCCAACACCAACTTCCCCTGATACTTAGGAAAAGAGGTGGGGGGGGGGGGGGCTGGGGCTGGGGGGTCCAAACGTAAAAACACTCTCCAGGACTTTCCAGGTTTTACCAAAAGCCGTAGTGGGTTGGATTGTTTTGTTTTGTTTTGTTTTGCTTTTAGCTGTAAATTACCAGGGTGGGAAGAATAAATTTGACTTCAGATAAAGGTATTGCATGTTAATTATGATGTCTTACTAACTGTAGATGTTTCCCATTCATTCATATATTTAATACTATTTATTGACTCCTTCTGAAAATTCAAAGATTTAAAACATTTGTCATAGTTTATCTTATGTCCATGCCATTAAATATAAGTTAGATTAAGATACTTTAATCAGAGATAAATGCACTTATTAGAATCTACCCCCACCCCCAACTTGCAGCAGATATTTAATCCATTGGACTTCCTTGAGGAACTAAGTGAACACCTAGTGCCGTGTGCATATTTAACATGATCATCATTTAATTCTTGGTTAACCAACAAAAGCAGCCAACTCAAAAGCCAGAACAAAGATCAATAACATCTTAGAAAGTCTTATTCTTCAGATATTTTCAGGCTAAGATTAACATTAAAAAAAATTAATGCCTCCTCTTGGTTACTGTGTATATTGTGCACATGTATAAAATCTGTTAACATGTGAAAAAAAATCAAAATACCAACAGTTTGAAATTGTTTTAAACAAATTTTAGTTGGTTAAAGATGGTTAAAAAATAGTTTTAAGATTAGAGAAACACTACTTAGAATTTATTTCATCTATCTAGAAGTAAAATTAAGCAGTACTCCTGGATCTCACCATCTCTACAACAATTGCTACTTTGCCAAACAAAGTAGAAGAGAAAGCCCGTGACATCTACTTGAATATTTATGAACTCACTAGTCTCTTTATCAAAGGGTTCAACAAATACTACAGTTGAGACCAAACCAGAGTTCAAATACTGTCACCAAACTTTCAGATAGCATTTTAGTAGAATATTTAAACTCACACTAATAGCTCCCCAGATTATTTTACTGTTCGAAAGCAAGTTCATTTTATAATTAACTTAGTTCAAAGCATTCATGTAACATGTGGAAATGCCTAGAAGATAATGAGCGTCTTTTTTGGAGCTGAGTCACAGGTGCCTCAAATCTTTGATGATGCAACTAGAAGTTTAGATTTTGTTCAGGTGCCCATAAAGCAAGGCCCATCAGGAAGAAGAATCAATAGAACCTGAAGCAAGAATGATTGTTGGGTTTCTTGCTTAATAACTGAGATTACTCATGTCCCCATTCAGATATGGGATATGGGAGAGAGAAGATCCTGGAAGTGGGGGAAAGGTTGGTTGGAATTTAGATGACAAGCTTGCAATGGTGACAAGACATTTGATTATAGGAAACCTATAACAGTTGTATATATTCATTTTTCTTTGGACTTTAAGAGGTGACAGTCTATAGAAATAGTTGAGTACCCTCAGAAAATAGAGGAGATTCCTAATTTTGGCTATCATTTGTTCTCAACAGTTCTTGGAGATTTGCCCAATTTGGTATAAATGAAATGAGAGTAGTCAAGCTGAAAAGACAATTCTTATGTCTTTTATTAAAAGTGCTCTAGGCTGGGCAGTGGTGACACATGCCTTTAATCCCAGCACTTGAGAGGCAGAGGCAGGCAGATTTCTGAGTTCAAGGCCAGCCTGGGCTACAGAGTGAGTTCCAGGACCGCCAGGACTACACAGAGAAACCCTGTCTCGAAAAATCCTAAATAAAATAAAATAAAATAAAATAAAAATAAAAAAGTGTAAAGTGTTCTAGAATGGAGAATTCTTGTTTTCTGACAAAATTCTTAATGACATTTTTGACATTTCTATTTGGAGGGTCAGTATACATTTTTTATTCACTACCTAAAAGTACTTCATTTTAAGGATAACTAAATTTCATAAAGAGCCTTTAAAACCATAGGAATAGTTTCTATGTCCACAGCTATCATAATACTATGCTAATACTTTATGACAATGCACCCTCCCCCAGTCACATCATGTCTGCCGCTCTCCATCCCGGGAACCATCTTTTGGTCTGGCAAATAAGCAAGGAAGTAGGTGTCTGGTGAATAATGAGGGGAAATACGCAGCACGGGTTTACTAATGTATCATGTGAGTCTGCTGTTTTGAGCTTTTTAAAGCACTTGCTATGTGCTTCCAAGCCGAATGCTTCCTCTATGTAGCCATTACAGGGTAAGCAGTACCAACCAAGAAAGCCTAGGTCCTGTGCAGTTTAACTTTAACCATCATTTCTCAAACAATATTTTCAGATTACAGCCCTTTCCGGATCTCACATCCTCAAATTATCTGTGCTCAGTGGCTAACCTATGCAAATACTCCAGATTCCAAAAAGAGCAGAAACTTTAAATGGTCTCAGGCATTTCAGATAAGATACTGAACTTGTACAACTTCCAGCCGTGTTAAATACTATTTTTGTTTCCTTCACCATGTCAAAATATGAATATGTTAACATATTCATTAAACAGAATATGTACCTCATTCCCGCACCTCAGTACCATCAAGTTATATAGATTATCACAATGCACTGTAGTTTTGAAGCGTTGACAATAGTGGCCCTCTAGAGAACAGCTATGAGGGGGAAACATTCTTATAATGGACACCTATTTAAAAATAATTAAATATGCCACTCCTTACATTGTCACCTGTAATGGAGAGTAGTGACACTTGCTTGGAGTCCCACCTACTGGGGGTGGGGGGAGGTCAAGAGAAGCCCTGAGCCCAGGAGTGCAAGAACAGCCTGGGCATCTCAGACTGACTCAAGAGTGGGGACAGAGGGTGGGCAGAAAGAAAAAAAAAAGAAAAATTATTTGTTCACATTTCAAGTACATCGTCATGTAAAGGAAGGCTGAAGACTTAGACTGGATGCCGGCCCAAAGGAAGATTGAGTTTCCTGTTGACCAGTAAGACACCGGTTGGTGTCCAGTTAGGACAGACATAGAAAATGAACAAATTATAAGTAACTCCATCTGGGGACTGGAGACATGGCTCAGCAGTTAAGAGCACTGGCTGCTCTTCCAGAGGTCCTGAGTTCAATTCTCAGCAACCACATGGCAGCTCACAACTGTAACTGTAACTCTAGTTCCAGGGGATACAACACCCTCACACAGAAATACACACACAGGCAAAACACTGATAAACATTAAAAAAAAAAAAAAACTACATTTTTTTAAAAGTAACTTCATTGGCCTGAAGAGAAAGCTCTGCAATTAAGAGGTCCTGAGTTCAATTCCCAGCAACCACATGGTGGCTCACAACCATCTTGTGACCATGGGATCTGATTACCTCTTCTGGTCCATATAAAGACAGGGCATTCATGTATATATAAAAATCAATAAATAAGAGTATCAATAAATCCTTAAAAACTTTATTCACTATTTCGACTAAATTACTCAAGGATTCTTGTAAAGCCTTTCACATTAAACATAAAATGTTACAGGCCTGAAATGAAACTAAGTAGCAGAGTGCTTGCCCTGGGGCAGATCCCCAGTGCTACAAAAAGAAAAGAGAAATAAGGCCAGGCAGGGTAAAGCCCCCGACCTAGCCATTCAGGAGGCTGAGACAAGAAGATCCTACAGGCCACTTGAGGCTTCACAAGGCCATATCTGTAGAAGTCAAAATTGGGTAATAGAGACAATTTAGGTTTCGATATCAGAGTGGTTGCAGACGAGGCAGGGTGGAGAACTTATTTGCTGGGTATCCACTGTTCTCGTTTGTCCAAAGCTTGATCAGTCTCTGCACATGTCTGTTTTGTGTATCACATGCTACATTATGAGGCACACACATGCTATAGTTTGCTTGGAGGTTAGAAAACAGCTTTCAGGAGACTGGTTATTTCCTTCCTGTGGGAGTTAGGGATTAGATTCAGGCCATCCACTAACCCCCCCCCCCACATTTTAAATTTTATTTTGGGGGCCCCTAGGCTGGTTAGGACCACTATTCCTTCATCTCCACACCATTCAATGGAGGACTCCCAAGGATTTCCCCTCTACTCCTTTATAAATAAATGGATGAATCCACAAACAACACTCTGGGGAATCATAGAGAAGACTGGGGTTCCAGAGAGGCATCTGTGTTCCATTCACTATGGGTGGCTCTACTTGCTGTATTCCCAGTTCATCTAATAAAAAGAATCAAATGGAGGGGAAACAACCAAGGTTCATTTTATTTGTTCTCTAACTTTGCCTTGTACATGGGAGTCATTTTTGGTTTTTCCAGCTGAGAGTAAAAAATGTACTAACATGCTACCATGAAACAATTATAATTGGTGCTAACAAAATAAGTGTAAATGTGTATACACTCATGTGTATATTCTGTACATCCACACACTACTTTGTAGCGTAGTGTTTATGTCTGGGAGAATGACAAGATTCAGGCTATAGTTATCAAAATCTGCGGAAACCACATCTTCAAGTAGGTGGCACTTCATTTTAATATAAATAAGTTCTATAAATAGATCATCACATATTACCATATTCAGATACTAATTAAAGAATTTTAGGGATTTTCTTTTTCAAAACAGAGTTTCTCTGTGTAGCCCTGGCTGTCCTGGAACTCACTCTATAGACCAGGCTGGCCTAGAACTCAAAAATCCGCCTGCCTCTGCCTCCCGAGTGCTGGGATTAAAGGCATTGTGTGTGTGTGTGGGGGGTGTGTGTGTGCATTTTTAAGTTTGTAAATTTACCATACACAAAAAATAAAGACCCACATTTTACTAAAAATTTTTCCTCTCAAAATTGACTGTTAAGTACGACTAGGCTTATAATTGACATTAATTGGATCATAGGCCAAGATTTTAGCAAGAAAAGAAATCTCAGTTCTTCCTGAGTTCTGCCACTGATGTACAACAGTCTTGATGAAGTCATGGATTCTCCTTGGTATGCATCTGATCAGAGATACTCTTGTGGTTATTGTTAGATACATAGGGTCCTCAGAAAACAGTGTATCTGGTTGCTTACATTTTCACAAATCATGAATTACAATAGTAAGATCTATTTATGTTAGGGGCTTTTGTTTTTTTGTTTTGTTTTGTTTTTGTTTTTGTTTTTGTTTTATTTTGTTTTGTCTTTTTTTTTTTCCAGACAGGGTTTCTCTGCGTGGCCTGGTTCTCCTGGAACTCACTCTGTAGACCAGGCTGGCCTTGACCTGAGATCTGCCTGCCTCTGCCTCTCTAGTGCTGGGATTAAAGGTGTGAGCCACCACTGCTTATTGTTTTCAAATAGTTGTAAATACAACTATGGTTTTAATTGTTTAGCCAGCTGTGCTGCCTGTAAAATTATTCTGGGATGGGTCAAGCTGTCTAAATTCTTACTAAAATTCCTCTCCTTTAGTCTGCACCTCACATCACTGTTAACTTTAAAAGCCAGCATCCTTGCTTCTCTCTGGAGTGCTGCGTTTTAGCTATGTGAAGTCTCTCATTAGCTGCACAATGAAGCCCCAGTGCAATGCCCTCCAAGCTTCCATGGGGTTTGAAGACCACAGAAAGCTATCTGCTCGCCGTAACACTTCCTGAAAAAGCTATCTGCATTGTTAAGTATACTTTGAAAATGAAAACAACTCAGCACATTTCTTAGTAAAATCCTAAGTCCTTGATTCTCTTCAGTCTCCACACAAAACATGCTATGTGGTTTGGATACCAATGTGAACAGGATCCCAAATATATTTATCCAATTTCGACTGCACGTAATATTTTTGTTAAAACATAGGTGCTAAGCCCAAATTCATACTGATGAGCAAGAGACACACATGCCCTTCTAAACGTATTTAAAACAAAATGAAGAGTCTTGTTCTCTAAGACTGCCTAGCACTCTCCTCAGCCACACGTGTGTACTGAAGAGGTGCCGTTTTTGAACAAAAACCTCATTAAAATAGTAAGGTTCCTCGCTACAGATTTAATAACAGCAACACTGGAAATCTTTACACATAAATTCCCCAGTTAGTCATATTCGGCCAAAATAATCTGCAACATACCACAACAGTTAAAAACAAGTAGTTAAGATCTTACACAGACCTCAGTTGTGCAAGACTGTACTTTCTGACTGCTGCATGCTATGGGGTTATAGCTTCCATTTTGCTGTTGTTGTTGTTGTAATTTATACACTAGACAAGCCATAATAAAGAAGAAAACCATGCTTGGAACGTTTATTATAAAAGTGTGCTTTATTATAAGGAAAATTTAAATATAACCAACAATACTGAACAGAACAGAGCTGGCATTCATAGCCGAGGCATTCATTTCCTGTTCCGTGAACGCCAACGTTCAGCCTCTGCAATGCAACCTGGGAAACTGAGGAAAGAAGACAGGGGGAGCCAGGAATCTGAGTGGCTTTTTTTCTTGTTTTTCTGTTTTGGGAATTGTTCCTCCTTTAACACAGAGCTTCTGAACTCTGAAATAGAAAACATGTGACCTTCATGTAGAGAGTGCTCCTTTTCCTACAGAAAGATTTTGCAAAACTATATTTCAAAACACAGCTAAAGGTATAGTGAGCAGTATAACATACTTCTTGTTTATACATTATCCATTTAACATTCTAGCCACGATTTCATGTACAAAGAGGACTATGAACATTCTCTTATAAGATCATGTCAGCCATAGATGAATTTAACATACATAGATACCTCTGTTCCTTACAAACATGTTTCCCAAAGTGAAATTACCCATTTAAACGTGAATAACTGGCGAGAGTTAATGTCTCTAAACATTTGGTCATGGGGCCTGAAAATCGTAAAAGTATATTGCTTTTACAATTGGTTGTATATAACAATTCATCATATTTGCCATAAAAATAAGCATCTGTTGACCAAAGGAACTGTTGTACTTAGTGTACTTTTGACTGTGAGTTTACTTTAAAGCTAGGGATAAGGTCGAATGATATGCAATATAGACAGAAATTACATTAATCACTATATATGGCTTTGCTTATACACAAACCTATTTCCACCACTGTAGGAGAGTTTGGAAAACAAAACCACACTTGATTGGCTACTGATCAATCAATGAGCTTGCTGGTTGACGTTCAGGACAAGGAAGAACAGAGGACTGTGGGCACAGACACGCACAGGGCTGCGGCCCTCGGGCCTTACAGAGCAAAGCCATATCTTGTGGGCATGTGGTTAAGAATCCCAAATGCCTCTTGATACTGACAGGAAACATTTCCTTTTTCTAAATATAAGATTCAGGACTTTCAGAGGACAAAAAAATGTCAGATTAAGATTAAATTGCCTTGAAAAAAATTACAACCTTTGTGACATTAAATGTCAAAATGCATTTTATAAAGAATACAGCAGGTTGCTAAATAAAAAATGGTAAGCAGTGAGAAGATAGAGTTGATAGTGAAAGATGCCAGTGATGATCTTTCATCTTAAAAGACTCTTTGCCCAATCACCATAATGACTAACTTACCCGGCCTCCAAAGCCACTCGATTACACAGGCTGCTGACTGACATTTGTCAAAGAAGTTGAAATGTACTTTATTGCAAAAATATAAAAAATTTCAAAATTGCATATGATTTTCACACCATTTTACCAATAGGCCAAGGCTAACACACAAGTTATCAAGCCAGAAAAGGTAGAAAATGAAATGATTGACACTTTACCATCTGATGAATTATAAAAAGAATGGAATACCACGTTAGAGCGCATGAGCCACTGCCAGCTTCCCCCCTAAAGGAGCATAGTCACTAATACGATACTTGAATAATCCAAACATACAGATTGGCCTATGAGTACATCTTTTAATTATCTTCTTAAACATGTATGCTTTCAATATATTATAACCATTTGAATAAACCTTCAGTCAGTTTTATGAAATAGAAAGTCATTTTTATGATTATGTTAATTTATGAACTACCCATTAGAAAGTGATGTTAAAGCCTATTGACTATTAAATCACTACTGTTTACTGATATATTGTAAATGGTTTTTTTGTTTGTTTAAAAAAGGAAAAACCTGGAATCACAGAAACTGCTTGGCATCTCCACAAACACATTCTCAGTGGACTAACCACTACTACGGAACTGTTTCACTAATGGTCTTCTTCCCCATACTTTTGCTTCATGCAGTGGGCTCAACAATATCCATGTTTGTTCCAAACAGCGCAACTAATTGTTCTTCATAGGTGGCGATGTTCCTCTTCATAATTTCCATGCAAGGTCCCAAAAGCCTTTCAAATGCTTGCACATCCATGGCTAAGAAAAGAAAAAAATTAAATTAAAAATAGCATTCCTTGAAAAACTCAGGAATTGCTAGGTCACTCTTTTCTACTATGATATTCCATTATGATGTTGTGGTTTTGATATAGTAACAATGCAAGAGAATTTTAGGTAGATATTTTAAAAATATGGAAAAAAAGTTGAAATGTTCTACTTCAAAAAAAAAAGAAAAGAAATAGGGCCATCTCTGGCTACAGTCTATCTAAAATACTTTGACAGTGACACAGCTGATGGGAGGCCCTGGCCCATGATGTGGAAATGAGGGTCTCAATATGGCAAGGTAAGCTTTGCTGCTTCATCCTAATATGATAAACACCCCAAAGGTAGTTCAAGAGTATTTCCTACCCTGCTCTCAGAGTTTACACTACATCTGCTGTGATGCTTAATGCATTTATACCATTGTTAATGTGATTCACTGCTTGTCTGCCCCCTGTGTTTTATTTTGAGTGTTTGGTTTTGAGGCAGTCTGGCTATGTAGTTCACGCTGACCTTGAACAAACTGGGCTTGAATTTATGATTCTCATGCGTCAGGTGTTGGAATTACAGACAGGAGTCAGCAGTCCTGGCTGTCTCATGCATCTGAAAACTGAGTTTACAATACAGAGCGGTAAACATCACTCTGCTCTAACATGTCAAACTCTATCTCTCAAATTTGCAAAGGTAAAGAGGGAAGGTTTATAGGCCTTATGAGCATTCGCACATAGTATATCAGGCACATGAGTGAAGATAAAAGCGGCCTGGCCACGTGTACTGAGTCATTAAATAGGCACACGAACTACTTCTCTAAACAAGTAGCCAATAGATTAAAAAAAAAAAAATAGCCACCTGAGAAATCAGACCAGCACAGGCTGAGATGTCCATCTACCTCAGTCAAAGTAGCCTGTCATCAACAAACAGTAAAAGCTGGCAAGGCCTCCTGAATAGACATTATTGTAGCTACTAGGAAATTGGTTTAGAAGTTCCTCATTAAACTAAAACCAGACCCACAATTTTATCCAGGCTCAACCAATCCTAGGCACATGTCTAAAGAAGTCAAAATTATCATACGATAGAGCTATCCAGTTGCCTGTGTATACACGATAGTCAAGTTATAGAATCAGCCTAGTACCCATCAATAAATGGAAAAAAGGAAATGTAATATACACAATGGAATGTTACTCAGCTATAAAGAAAATTAAATTGCATCATTTACAGAAAAAAAGAACAAAGCTCGGATCCCTCACATTAAGTGAACTGTAGGTTTTCCTTCAGATTTAGAATCTAGTTTTAAAAAAACTTTCCCTGAAAGATGAGGGGTCCCTACCTGAAGAGCAGGAGAAAGAAGGAGAGGATAATGATGGTGAATATGCAACACTCATGCTGTTCATGAAAGTGCTACTTCTAGATGTAATATATACTAATTAAAGAGAGCCATTTCAGAAGACCTGGTCAGAAAACCACTTCTAAGGAAAAACTAGAAGCCATCTATGCATTTATATACACACACACACAAACTGGACCCAACGACATTTACCAGTGAGTGATTACACAATTTATTGTGTGTGTATTTACCTAATAGAATGCAAAAATTTGATGTATTAATAAAATGCCTATAGTAGAAACATGTTTAAAAACAGAAAATGCACTCAGATTGAACAGAAAGGAATTACAGTAGCAGAAAGCACAGGCAGATGGTGCGACACGGGCGTCTTAGCTTTTCCTGGATTTTTCTAACTTCCTGTATTTCTCCCACACTCTTTAATACAGCTATTACAGGATAAAGTAAGAAACCTCTCACATCATCCTCACTCGACAGCCAAGAGCGCCGAGAATTACTGTCAGTTTTTCTCTTCTTTTACCAAAGTATCATTTGACTAATATTGCATCTACTGAAAAATCTTTTACAAAGTGACTCTGTAAGGAATTAATTCTGAGGACCCTTGGGGATCTTAAAAGCACTGAAACTAACTTTTATCTTTCTGAACTGTGAGGAACGTGGAGAGGATAATTATTGCCATACCTATTTTTTTTTAATGTCATTTATGTTCCTATTTCCTGAACCGTGTTTTTCATTACCAAAGTGAGTGATTTCTCAGACACAAAATCCCTACGGATACCAACTGAAAGCGGCACTTCTGCCAAACTCCCCAGGTAGAAGACAGCAAGAAGAAGCTGAAGAAGAGCAGTAGGTAATGCTTCCACAGACCTAAAGCCTGGGCAAGGGGGCGTGTGCCCCACACTGGCACTGCAACTTCATAACGGACTGCACAGAACGTGCCGTTTTAGCCTTCTCCTTTGAGGAACACAACACGTGGCATTTTCTCTACTACACAGATATAAAACGTGCTAGCCAGAAGTCCTTATGTCAATAGTTAAAGTAAGTCCGAACCCAGGTCATACTTTGTAAGGCTCACAGCACCTGTATGGTAGGAAGGCCTGGAATACAGACATAACCAGCCACCATGACCCCTACCTAAGCATTTGACAGTCCCGATGGCGTGTGCAGACGCTGCTCTTGGTTTGTTAGTGACCAGGGCAAGCTCTCCAAAGTACTGGCCCCGAAAGCACCGAGCGATTTCCACAGCTCCGTTCTCTTCAACTTCTGATTTACCCTAAGGAGCCAACAAGTCAGTTACATTGAAGTCTGAGATCGTTCTTTTTTTTTTTTTTTCTTTTTTCCATTTTTTATTAGGTATTTAGCTCATTTACATTTCCAATGCTATACCAAAAGTCCCCCATACCCACCCACCCCCACTCCCCTGCCCACCCACTCCCCCTTTTTGGCCCTGGCATTCCCCTGTACTGGGGCATATAAAGTTTGCAAGTCCAATGGGCCTCTCTTTCCAGTGATGGCCGACTAGGCCATCTTTTGATATATATGCAGCTAGAGTCAAGAGCTCTGGGGTACTGGTTAGTTCATAATGTTGTTCCACCTATAGGGTTGCAGATCCCTTTAGCTCCTTGGGTACTTTCTCTAGCTCCTCCATTGGGAGCCCTGTGGTCCATCCATTAGCTGACTGTGAGCATCCACTTCTGTGTTTGCTAGGCCCCGGCATAGTCTCACAAGAGACAGCTACATCTGGGTCCTTTCAATAAAATCTTGCTAGTGTATGCAATGGTGTCAGCGTTTGGATGCTGATTATGGGGTGGATCCCTGGATATGGCAGTCTCTACATGGTCCATCCTTTCATCTCAGCTTCAAACTTTGTCTCTGTAACTCCTTCCATGGGTGTTTTGTTCCCAATTCTAAGGAGGGGCATAGTGTCCCTAAGGAGCCAACAAGTCAGTTACATTGAAGTCTGAGATCGTTCTTTTTTAAAAAAAAAAATCCATATTTTCCTTGTGGATATGAGGAATTTGGGGGCTGTTTACCTTTCTTTTCATAGTAATTTTCACTTCTCCAGATTCTACAATGAAGAAAGAGTCTGCCAAATCTCCCTATTAAAACAAAAATGCAGGGTGAATGTTCAAGTTCCACAGCATCTCTGAAATCATGCCTTTGAAGCCAGCCTACAGGTTCCAGTCCGTAAAGTGAAGTCATAGACCAGACTACATCCTGAGGTTACGATAATTCTACAGTAACTTCTTAGGCATTCGAAATAATACATTCTCTACCAGAAAATATGGCAAGTAACCTCAAAATTTTGTGCTGAGCAGTTTACAAGAAAGGATAGCAGATGCTGTGTGTCCCAGGAGCCCCTCCCACCAGCAGGCTATGTCAGTCATTCTGTGTTCCCTGCTGTGTGTCCCAGCAGCCCCTCCCACCAGCAGGCTACGTCAGTCATTCCGCAATCCTAGGAAAGTAGCACTGTGTCCACCCAAGGCAACTAGCACTAGCACAGAGACTTGCCAGGAGCAAAAGCAACTGGGAGCTTTCGGAAGCAATAGATGAGCTTTTACGGCCTTCAGGCACCAAGCTGACATGTCAGTCTATGACAGTGTACTTCCGGCTCTGAAAAGACTGCTGGGAACGAAAGGCGCCTTCTCTACGTACACCCCCAGTATTCCTGGTTTTTGCATGAACTCTCGTTAGAAACCCACTCATTCATGCGCACCCTTCAACTGTCTATACAGCCTACTTTCTACGAGCTCTCTGGCTAGCAGGTACTGTAATACAACTGGCGCCCACTGGGAGTTCAGAAAAACATGAGGGTTAGAGGGGATTCTTATTAATGCATTCAGTGCTTGCACATGGTACAATGTGAACTCCTTCTGGTGAGTGTTATCTGGAAGCAGATCTCAAGAGCTAATCACGCAAAACTCATCTGCCTGTGGACCTGGGTTCTTGGTAATTTCATGGAATAGCCCCCACTTTTCCCTCTTACACAAGACATCTTACTCCCACTATACATGCGGATTTCATGTTACAAACTGCAAACTACTCAGCTAGGTAATGGTTTAATGCACAGTCATTAGAAATAAATTATATAAACAAAAACATCCAGATTACTTACCAGCTGCAAAAGCATTTTTGATAAGTTGTCTGGTGGAAGAAATATTCATTTAATCTAATACTGCGTACCAATTATGAAAACAAAGTTGAACCTTCTGGAATGTAAGCCTAAAGGAATGGCAGCTCAGTACCGTACCTGAGCAATGATCTGCTCTCCATCATTGTAAACTTTGGTGCCAATCACATCCACCACCTTCAGGCGTTCAGAAACCTACAAAGAAGAGCACCGTGTTAGAGACTGTGGTGTCTATTTCTGGTTATAGCTTAACTACATCTGGAATTAACTAAAACCCAAGAGGCTGGAAACACCTGGGAGGGATTATTTTCCCTTATGTCACTTGAAATGGGAAAACCCGTTTTTAATCCAGATTTTTAAGGTGGAAGGATGCATCTTTAATCCAGTTTTTGAGCTGGGAAGATCCACCTTTCACCCGGGCCACAGCTTCTGCTGCAGCCTAAATAAAGGGCGTGCAAGAAGGAAGCTCTTGCTCCCTCTGCCTGCTTGCCTTCACTCTCTCACACTAGCAAGTCCATTCCCAGCCTGGCATTAGAGCCTACTTCTTCAGGATTCTAGAGTATACTCAAGACCAGCTGAGATACCCATCCTAGTGGACTATTGGATTCTTGCACTTTCCATTAGGAGACAGGCTTTGTTGGACTTGTGGGAGCACAGCCTATAAGCCACTCTAATAAGTGGCAGGCATGCATGTATGTATGATATAAACTCTGTTCCTCTGGGGAAGCCTGATAATACACCGACCAATCACGTAGCCTTACCTGGTTTACATGTTTACAAGGGACGGCCTACATAGTTAAATAAACCCAACTGTTTTCCCTTGTGTAGTTGCTACATTAACTGCTAGAATCCTGAAGTAGACAAAATCGTATTTCTAGTTTCCTGTAAAATACCAGAAGACTCAGCCAACCCCCAGCCCAAATTTCCATATGGCAGCAGTAAAGCTATGGTGGAATGGCAGCTGTTCCCTTAGAGGGAGCACATGTTCTCCGATTTGCCAAAGTCCCTTCCTGGGTTGCTTTCTGTCACGTCACATGGCTCTATCTGACTGGATTACCTCCCTGATACATTCTATTTGAGGACAGGAGTTTCTAAAGAAGATCAGCTGTCTGCGCATTCCACAACATGGCCAAGTTTCTCCCAGGCATAAACCGGCGACTCACAGAGACACGACCACGCCAACATTTGCTATTTTACGACACCATGGGAACATGTACCTAGTTCTCTATAATCGCTTTCAAGAGAGTTCAAATATGAGGCTTTATCTATTATAAAATGTCTAGAAAAGCACTTTCACAATGAATTTTGGCAGAGCCGAATTTGTAAGGTAACGGTTCTTTCATGAACCTTCAAAGATAAGAAACAGGTGGTCTCACTGAGGAGGCATTTGAGCTAAGAAATGAAGGAGATTCATGGAGAAGCCATGGAGTTGTGGGGGAGGCTGTCCTAGGCAGACAGCACATGCATAGATCTGAAGGGAGGGCTGGCATGCGTATGCAACAGCAGGAAGCTAATGTCTATGGCAGGGTGGAAGTGCAGCAGTTAGCAAAGTTGTCTGAGAGGTACAGACAAGGGACCTCGGTGGCCTTCTTCAAAGTTATCCTGTCCTGGGAAGGTTGTTAGCAAGACTGCCCTGATCTGGAACTTAAAAGGATTCTTCTGTAGGTGGCTGATAAAAGTCATACAGGAGGCAATGAAGATACGGACAGAAGGTGGGGCTGGTGAAGTTAACAAAATGATTGGATGCTGAAGATATTCTGAAGACAGGGTAGAGATGATTTTCGACACATGAGTGCTAGTGGGGAGAAAACCGAGTGGATGCTGACCTGCTTACACTTGTTATCTGATAAACAGCTCCTGTAGACTTGCTATAAAGTCCAAAAAAGAGCCTTATTTCCAAAAAGCAGGATAAAATGTTGTTACATGTAGTAAAAGAAATAGCAGTAAAAATCTTATATCGCCATCTGTTCTTTTCATAGTAAAATATAATATACTTTAAAACTCTTGTTATCGTTATTACCACCTTCATTATCGTTATTTCTTAGGGTACTATAACACACACTCTGTGTGGAGATCAGGAGACATTTCCCACCTTCATATGGGGATTAAACTCAGGTTCCCAGCATGGCTAGCCTCACAAGACGGTCACAAGAACTTTTCAGGACACGAGTGCTTCCTAGCAAAGCAGCCAGCACAGCAGAGTGACAGCTCAGCTCACCTCTAGAGACTTGAGGAACGGCAGGGACTCGATAAAGCTCTCGTACATCTTCCTCTTTTTGGCATTGTTTTTTACAATTATTCTCCTGAAGGTCACCCTGTCCTAAAGAGAGCACAGCAAATACAAACGGAGTTACCGTTGGAACAAGGAATCCCTACAAGGCATACACAGTAACTAAAGACTTCAGAAGTAAAAGATTATAGCATAATTATAATCAACTAATAAAAAATTACATATTTTTATTTCTTTAGACACAAAATTTGCTATAAAACCATATAAAATTTTCTTTCTTTTTTCTTAGAAAAAGTAGCATTTAGACCAGTGATTCTCAACCTGTGGGCCACAACCCCTTTGGGGGTTTGAACAACCCTTTCACAGGGGATGCATATGAGATATTTACATTATGATTCATAACAGTAGCAAATTATAGTTATGAAGTACCAACAAAATCATGTTAGGATTAGGGATCACTACAACCTAAAGCATGATATTAAAGGGTGAAACCACTGATTCAGACAGAGTCCACAAGGAGGCACTGTCACCCTATAAAAAAAAAAAAATCCCAGTACCGTTGCCTCCCTGTAGATGGCAGGGTAACAAATTCAATTAAGTAGACAGGACAAGATCTGAATTTTTATATAAAAAACGAAATAGGACAGACTCAGTCTGGGAGTGTATTCTTTGTAGTATTATTTTCTTAAATATCTACTTCAGTAAGACATAAAGACACAGAAATAAAGGTACTGGCTCCCATGTTCTTGAAGTATACATGCATGGAAACGAAATCTACAAGAAACACTACTGTGAAAAGAATTAATCCAGAAAGAATTCATTCTTTATTAGGCTCTTTTTTATACCCATATAATATCATAATTTTCCTTTTGAAAATGTGAAAGTACAAGCAAACAGTATTCTTGGCTGAGGTCTTTTCCCAGAATTTACCACGTTTACAGTCTAATTGTTTCATATTTTTATGATCTCAGAAAATGCAGAACTTAATTTAGGAATGACAAAAATGTTTACACAAAGCATCTCATAAAGCTATGTTCCAGAAATTCTCATAAGATGTTTTCATTCTTATGTAAATATCCCATAATCACATAGTTTGGCATACACCAGTGAATAATGATACCATTTTAGTAAAATTAAAACTGGATATTACTTAATCAATACTTTGTTATGCCAATATACGACAGATATAACTCTAGCCATGGTGAACTGAATGTGTCCATCCTCAAGTCCGTGTGTTGCAATCCTAACCCTCAGCATGGTCCTTGGAGTAGGCCTTAATAGGTGATTAGGCCACGAGTGTGGAGTTGTCATAGAATTAGATAATTCTCATAAAAGACCCTTGAGAACTGCCTTGCCCCTCCCACTAATGAGGACATCTAAGAGCTGGCCCTCTTCCAGGCACCAAAGTTCTTGTGCCTGAATCTTAAGAGTTCTCAACCCCCAGATCAGTGAGATGTCGATGCCTGCGCCATCTTTGGTGGCTTGTGCTAACAGCCAGGCAGAATGAGACACTAGGAAGTTAAACATCTTGTTTCCAGAGTTGGTTTAGATGCCAGCTGTGCTTTGGCGCCAGCTGTCAAGCCTAATGGCCTGCCTTCAGTCAGCAGGGCACAAGTGACCTCTACATCTGGGTCCCCCAGTACACAAAATAAAAAGTAAATATAATAAAGCATATTTCTAAATTTTATGAGTTAATTCACAAAAATACTGAGTTCTTTTGAAGCCTGTCTCAGAACTTGCTGAGATAATTTTTAAAACTAAAGACGTTGGTTAATCAAAATCGCTACATGTCTGATGAAATAATTTATATCTATAAAAGTGTCCCATGTGATTGTCATATACAGTCAGATTTGGGAAGCAGGTACATTTTAAAGACAGACCTTTGTTGTTGTTAAAACAGAGAAGGCCTGAAATAGTTTAGCCATTTAGAAATAAATCATGAATTGTGTATCTCAGGAAGAATTGTCTATTAACTGCCTGCCATTTCACAAACCACTGTGACTGAACAAATCCAGGAAGCCCAATTTCAAAAGCTTTATTCCCAGTCACCTCCACAATGGCCTTTCTGAGTCACTGGTGTGGCCACGACTTCAGCTAATCTCTCAGGGCTAAGAGCTGCAGGGTGCTATTTCCAGAGTGAGGCTCTAAGATGAAGATTCCTCTCTGCCAACTGCTTCTCTTTACACCAGCACTTACAACCACTGGGCAGGCTGCAGGCTGTGGGATTCTAACATTTCCACTCTGCCTCAACTTCCCCTAGAAGTGACTGGGTATACAAATTATTCTTAAAAAGCAAGTTTCAAATATGATGAAAGTATGCTCATTATAATTTTCAAGATATTGCACTTATGCATGCCTCAAAAACTATCACTGTTTATAAATGTCAATAACATGGATAAAGCACCAAAAGAAATCTCTGAAATTTTTCTTAGAAGTTTAAGAACTGTGCACACAAAAACTCCGAGCCCTTGTACCTTGGTTACCATTAGCATCAGGGCTGAAACCATCCAGGCTTGGGGGGCAATCTGAAAATATGTGATCTTGAACTAAGGATGTGTGAAGACACCTAATTATTCTTTGACACCCTGACTGGCAACTCCAGTGGGACTTTTAGGGTACCCCTTCTGTATCAAGCAAGTCATGATGGAAACAAGATTGGCCCCACACCCCTCCCACCCCACACTCTGAGTCCTTCCTGCACAGAGATGTCTGCTCCGATGCGGCTCCTCTGTCAGTTTTAAGGCATCCTTAACATACTCGGGGGTGTGGTTCTTTCTACGTGAAAGAATCTCCATTTTTTTCAATCCCATAACTTATAAAAATGACTCATTTAATAGGCATACAATGACTACTTGGCTCCAATAAAAAAGAAGCTTGAAGTATCTTGTTTTTTTCTTTCGAGGGAGATGTTTTATGAGTCAAAGGCTGAGATGAATGGTACACTCTGTAACTCAGCAACCCTCTGGAACCGGACAGTTACAACCTCTTCTACAAAGAGCTGAGGGGGAAACCTAACACCTGCGTTTCATGAACACGGGATGTACTGTTTGGTGTCCCAAACAATCGTCCGGGTGGCCTGAGGTGACGTGTGACGCCAGGCAGTGTGGACACCTCCTGGGAGCTGACTCCAAACAAGTCCAGGCTCACCTGAGATCCCACATGTGCAATCTGCAGGGTTTAGGTAAGTGGGTTCCCAGGGGGGTCTGCAAGCTTACCAAACAAAGACTGAGAACCCCACCTTAAAGCCAGAGTGAGCTGTTAGCCCTTCAGCTCTGCGTTCTGCTACCTGGTGAAAGAACCCACACAGCTCCTCTAGCGCCTCAGCCAAAAATGTCTGTGAACCAACACTTAACAGAATTTCTACCATTCAGACTTTATTTAAAGATACAGCCTGAGAATCTCCTGTCTGAAATACCTGAGACCACCCCCCACCTACCCACCGCCCACTCTCCCCCCTCCTCCCCACTCCCAACTGCCCAGATCCTGAGAAATCCTAACGAAGAAGCTTGGGAGCATGTTTCAGGTCTAAACATGAACTTCATAGTTCATATATATCTCATATACATGGTCTAAAGGTAAAGTATAAGAAGTGTAATACGCCTTGCATTTTGACTGACCTGTAATAGTAGGGGAGGTATAGAATTTTATAGTTGTGGAATCATGTTGGTGCTCAAAAAAGTTCTGGATTGGGGGCATTTCAAGCTTTGAGTTTCTGGATTAGGAATGCTCAGTCCATCCTAGCATCCATGTCCCACCCAAAGACAATGGTCAGATTTGTGTAGAATCCCGGCAAGACTTTTTTTCCAGTATCGGAAATGAAAAGAACAGGTATTTTACTCTACAATGCCAATCATTGAATACCACTACCAAGAGAACTGGTTTGTTTGTTGTTGTTGTTTGCTTGCTTGCTTCCTTCGCTCTTTTCCCATGCTTTTTCAAAGTGCAGCACACATCAGAATCACATGGAAGGCTCCTGCCAGTATAGGCTTGCTGTGCCCCGTTTCCAGAGTTCTTGGTGCAGGAGCTCTTGGGATGCCTGGGATGTTTCTAAGAAGTTCCCAGTTGTGACTTTCAGTTGGTCACTCTGAAAATCACTGGTTTACAGACTACACTACTTACTTCAGAGATCTAGTTGAGAAAAAGGCTGTGGATGTGTGTGTGTGTGTGTCTATGTGTGTGTGGTACAGTATTCATACTTGTTAGTTGAGGGTATGTGCGTATGTGTGATCGGATGCTTGTGCACGATGCACATGTGCATATAGAGGCCAGAGACTGATGTGAGATGTCTTTCCTGGGTTGCTCTCCATCTCGGAAACAAGGTCTCTCACTGAACCTCAAGCTCACTGATTGGCCAGACCGGCTAGCCCATGAGCTTTGGGGATCTGTGTGTCTCCACAACTGCTTCCCCGACGTTGGAGTTAAAGGCACAAGCCACTCTGCTCAACTTTTTACATTGGTTCTGGGGATCCAACAAAGAGCCTCGTTCTCGTCCAGCAGGCACCTTACTGACTGAGTCAGCGCTCCAGCTGTTGTGGTTTTTAAGCATGGACAAGAAAGGAACACTGTGGATCCGATGTCATTCCCAAAGGCCAGTGTGTTCAGGCTCCTGACTTGGGGAGAGACAGGACATAAAGCTTTGGTTCAGCACAGACTTTGTGCTTAACAGTGTAGCATCTTAGCAAATGCTTAACGAATGCCAATGACTTGTGATCCCAAATAAAACCACCAATCAAAATTAAAATACAGACTGGGGATATCTGCCTATCTACTGCCATGATAATTTTCAAAAACAACAACATTTAGGTCAAGCAAATATTTTACTCACCAAACCCCACAGAGCACCAGGAGAGGTAGCAGTGATTGTAGCTGCTCTGGGTGTATTGTACATTAAGGCCAGTTCTCCAAAACTCCCACGGTTATCATAGTTACCGACGCATCTTCCAACGCCATCACATTTTACATAAATATCAAATGTTCCTCTGTTGGACATATATAAATTCATATGGAAGTCAGAGACAGTGTGACTCAGGCAACATTAGTTACAGTGCAGCAGAGCTTCAGAGAAGAGCCCCGTGCAATGCAATCTTGATGCTGCCTGCCTATCCCTGATGATAACAGTGTGTGCTCATCTGTTCCAGACCTATTGAAATGGCTATCAACTACACCAGGACAGGGACAACCCACAGGGAAAAGGGAACTAAACAAAGTTAGAGTCAGGGATAGAGTGTGCGCAGAAAGTCATCTCTGCAACATACACCAAACACTAGCTGGACTTGTCTCAGACAGTAAGAACTGTGAGGTATGCCAGGTCATTGACTGCGTACTTAACAGACATGTATTAAGTACATGGCTTCTAAGACCAAGCGAAAATGGCTATTTTTTTTTAAAGGAATTCAGTTCTAACAATCTGCTGATGAGTCCTTTATAAACTATGGCAGGAGCTGGCCCCCAGGCCAGCTGCCAATAAAGTCTTATTAGAACACAAATGTTGTCTTTATTATACATAGCTGGTTTGGGTTACAAGCAGAATTGAATTTTTAGGCCATATTGGCCCATGAAGCCTTAACACTCCTTCCTTGACCCCTCACTTTAGGTCAGCTCCAAGCTGAAACTAGAAAGTGGTAGGAGATCAGACCAAGCTTCCGGCCTTGGTCTTTCTGTAGATGTTTCTGTGTTGGTTTTCCCTTGAGAAAACAGACTCCATTTACACGTCCCTGTGCTCAGGTCACCAGGCCCTACACTCATATAAGCTATTTTTCTCACAGAGCCGTCTTCCCACATTCTGTACTCAGTAGAGAACATGGTTTCAAGGCTGGCTGGGGTACCTGGGAGGCAGCTTTATTCTGTTGGTAAAAATCCTGGACAAAGATGTGGTAGTGCAAAAGCGGACAGTTTTTTGTTTGTTTGGTTTGGTTTGGTTTGGTTTTGGTCTTGGTTTTGATGATAGGGTTTCTCTGCCCTGGAACTCACTCTGTAGACCAGCCTGGCCTTAAACTCACAGAGATCTGCCTGACTCTGCCTCCCAAGTGCTGGGGTTAAAGGCGTGCACCACCAGCTGGCAGGGACAGCTTTTAAGGATTAGGAAAAGACTGTGACTAGTAAAGAAATCTACAGGAACAGAAACAAAAGACATTACCTAATACGGGAGAAAATGGTTGCCCTTTAATTTGTGGATAGAATGGTGCTTCTGAGGAAACACCCTAGAATTTGTTCCACGGATAATTACTTTTAAACCAGTATTTTAAACCCTGCCATTTATACTGAAAAAAGAAAAGAAAAAAATATAAAACCAAAGTGCCCTGGTGAGGGTGAAAGCAGCCCAGCGGAGAGCCTCGGTGGGAGGAGGGCCTCAGTGGGAAGTCTGTAAACAGGTGGCAGCTGCTCTTCGTACTGACTGACGTTATGAGGCCTCAGGCAGTGCATGACAGAGCAATGAGCCTGAACAGAAGCTGGTGACAGGAGATCTGGCTGTGGGCCAGACGCACTGACTATGTGGGTGACCTCAATCAGCAGCCCAGCTCCTGTGAGCTGGAGTGGTTCCTATGCCAATGGGAGGTTAGGCTCTGACTGGAGAGCACGTTGTAAAACACACCCACTGCAAGAACTGGACTGCACCTGGGGCTCTCACCTATCACTCAATTAAAATTTAAAAAAAATGAGTGGATTTCTAAGCGGTTTTGTTAGTGAAGGCTGTGACATCAAAACTATGACTCTGCCGTACACAAAGGGATATGTCGGGGTTAGGCTCTATCCCTAACCCTGGCTAGCGTTGCGGTGGAAGGGCACCAGGAGAAAGGAGAAATGAGCCAAGGCCCCAACTGAAAGGCATGACGGCATTTTACCCAGGGAACTGCTGGGCAATGCGGGGCACACACCTTTAATTTCAGCACTTGGGAGGCAGAGGTAGGCAGATCTCTGAGTTTTGAGGCCAGCCTGGTCTGCAGAGTGAGTTCCAGGACAGCCAGGGCTACACAGAGAAACCCAATCTCTTGAAAAACAAAACCAAACAAGAAGAAGGAGGAGGAGGAGGAGGAGGAGGAGGAGCAGGAGGAGGAGGAAGAGGAGGAGGAGGAGGAGGAAGAGGAGGAGGAGGAGCAGGAGGAGGAGGAGGAGGAGGAGGAGCAGGAGGAGCAGGAGGAGGAGGAGGAGGAGGAGAAAGAGGAGGAGGAGCAGGAGGAGCAGGAGGAGGAGGAGAAAGAGGAGGAGGAGGAGCAGGAGGAGGAGGAGCAGGAGGAAGAGGAGGAGGAGGAGGAGCAGAAGGAGGAGGAGGAGGAGCAGAAGGAAGAGGAGGAGGAGGAGGAGCAGAAGGAGGAGGAGGAGGAGCAGAAGGAGGAGGAGGAGGAGCAGAAGGAGAAGGAGGAGAGGAGGAGGAGGAGGAGCAGGAGGAGGAGGAGGAGCAGGAGGAGGAGGAGGAGCAGGAGGAGCAGGAGGAGGAGGAGGAGGAGAAGGAGGAGGAGGAGAAGGAGGAGGAGGAGGAGGAAGAGGAGGAGCAGGAGGAGGAGGAGGAGGAGGAAGATGCACAGTTGCACAGTTCCTATATGATTAGGAAAGGGAGCCAAGAGGAGGTGTAATTACCAGCTGACCACAATTCTACCCAGAGGACCAGAACTGCTAGTAGATCAGGTGGGGAGACGATCTGTGTTCCTCACAAAACTGAGCAGCTAGGGACACCAACTGCCACAGAAACCCCGCCTGACTCTAAGGTGAAGAACACCCTGCTCATGTGCTACGGAGGGTCGGAGGCTCATCTATCCACCATATTGTTCTCTGGTTAGGTAAAACAGTCGAAGATCTCTGAAACCAGATTGTCAATACTAGTAAGTGCATATCCTTTCTGTTTAATAAAATATTTTCTATGTGTTCAAGGTCAACCTGTCTACACAGCAGGTGCCAAGACAGCCAGAGCTACATAGTAAAACCTATTTCAAAAAACAAACAAACAAAACAAAACAAAAACCACTCTAAAACATTTTAAAAGACAACTATAATACTACCCAATTTCTGTGAGGACACAGGAAGTGCTCACTCTACTGGTTAAAGGATACTAAAACAGTAGGGGAAAAGGCTCCCTTCCTTACCCTATGCCTTCTGGAATACCTGATTCTTTTAGTTAATAATAAGGACATTGTATTGTGGCGATACTGAGTGGGCTATACCATCACTTAGATTCTTTGGTACCATGTCTTGCTCCAATTCTCACTGTAATTAGCATCTACTATATGGCAATATTACTTTCTACCTGCCCAATATGAACGAGCAAATCAAGGCACATTCATTTCTGTGACTTACAGATTTACTTCTTCTATAAACTGACTCCTTGCATGACCTGCTGCAGCTCTGTTGTATATATTCATGAGATGTTTACATCATACAGTAGTAAGGTTGAAGAGAAACAATTATCAGATTAACCTGTTGGTTGTCATAGCAACTGCTAGGGTTTTACACAGGTTTTTTTTTTTTTTTTAAGATTTATTTCTTTATTTATTTCATATACGTGAGTACACTGTAGCTGTCTTCAGACACACCAGAAGAGGGCATCAGATCCCCATTACAGATGGCTGTGAGCCACTATGTGGTTGCTGGGAATTGAACTCAGGACCTCTGGAAGAGCAGTCAGTGCTCTTAGCCCCTGACCCATCTCTCCAGCCCACACAGTAGGTTTTTAAACTTCAGTAATAAAGCCAGATGACTTACCTGTCAATGACGTAAAAGTTGTCACCGTCATCACCTTGGTCAATTACGTGTTCCCCTTCTTTGACCAATTTTTCAAACATGGCATCTAAAACTTGGGACATCTGCTCCTATTTTAAATAGACAAAATAACTTTATGTGTATCTAGAACACAGTTCCTCAAGTAACCGTATAATTTTTATATTTTTGTGAGAGATTTCAAAGAAATGAGAACATCATTACCATTGAGTTTTATCAAAAAAAATACCATTTGTCTCCCTCACCACATACAAGTGAGGTTATTTATTCTCATATTCAACATCTGAATGAAAGTAATGATAATTGGCCTACTTTAGAACACTTCAAAGTATCACCACTTTACATGGAAAAGAACTACCAAACCACCACACATCTTGAGGAAAAAAATTTTAAAAGCTAAACTAACTAGGATGATAAAGAACTGTTTCAAATTTTTGTAAACTATCTGTTCTTAAAACCTCTTCTATTTATCGCTAGAACTAGGGAGGCAGTTCCCTAAACACCTGGTGAAATTACATCCTAACTTCAATTTTACAGTTTGTGTCAGTGCCCAAAACAAAACAGAACAAAATACAGACCGAGGTGCAGTGGAGGGAAGCTAAACAAAACCAAAACAACAAAACAAAAAGCAAAATCTGCCACTGTCTTTTCTGTCAATGCATTTCCCTTAAAAAACCAACATCTACGTCTCTAGGAAAGCTCTTGACGGATTATTAAAGCCGCATCTAACAGTGCTGGAGGGGCCAATGAGAACAGCATGGGAAGCAGCCACACTAAAATCCTGTGCTCCACCAGGGTGCAGCCAAGAGACAAAGACGAAAGCCTGAGAATGGCTTCAAGGTGCAGGTGGATCAGATACCAACCTTCCCATCAAGTCCCTCTAACCCAGACAACACCCAGCAGCCCAGACTTGACTTAATTTCCCAGACAAGGATCAGAGAGAAATCAAACAAGCTGGAATAGGCGCACCAAACCCCAGTGCCGGGAAAGCAAGCTCTTCACTGCCGGGAAGACGCTCCCAGGTCTAACAGCTAGCTCACAGGCTGCCCTGCTTCCTCAGGGCTCTCAATCTGCTTTTGGTTGGCAGCCTCAACGCAACCCCATGCCATAGGTGTCCCAGGAACAGAGCAGGGTTTTAGACAGTGCTGCTTATCACCCAGAGACGGCTCAGGATGACATTATACACAAAGGCATATAAAAGGATCCTTACAATAAAAGACAAAAACCTTAAAACATGACTGCTATTGTTCTCTTAGGTCCACAGGTGCGCTGAGACAACTGTAGGGCTCCACACTTCCCCCGCCTACTCCATTACCAACAGCCCTAGCACTGGGGGAGGTTTGTTACGACTGATCAGCGCTCAGTGACTCTCGGACCCTGGTCTGCATTTACCTTTACGGTTTGTTCTTGGTGTTACACATTATAGGTATGACAAACATCAAATGACACATGGCCCCCGATTGGATTATTTTAAGTATATAAAATTAGAAAGAGTAAAACCCAAACGATGAAGTCAACAAAGAAAGGGAAGAGGAAACTAAAAATGAAGAAATATGGAATGAATTTTCCAGAACTAGAAGACACAAGATTTTAGGCTCTCCTGTGGCCAGCAAAGACCCCATGTATAGAGATCCGAAATACTTCTGAGGAGGGTGTGCCTTAGAATAATTTTGGAAAGAAGATGCCCAAAGTCTCTCAAAATAAAAATAAAGAGATACGCAAACTAAGATTGAAATAGGATTCCACTCCTCTCACTTAGCAACGTTCACTTGTGGAGGACGGCATGAGGAAGAGACATTCTCACTGGCTGCTATGGAAAAGTACAAATGGAATGAACAAATCATGGCAACATTTAGTAAGCTCTCAAATGTGCAGCCTCCACTCTGACCACTCCTTCTCCAGGAAGCCACCATGAGGTGACATATGCTGTGCCACTATTCACACATCACAGCATCACAGAACAAAACTGACGCCTCCCTACGGTGCTGGGTAAATAAATACACTGCACATGTTCCTATACATTCAGCACGTGGGGATTCCCCTGCCTCCACCTTCCAAGGGAGTTGATGGCTGTGGCAGGACTCTCAGAAAGGTGCAACTGAAAATGAAAACCTGCTGAGAGGAGTGGGCAGGGGGAGCATGATGCACATATGGATGCACTGGCCATCTTCCGTCTCGCTAGTCCTGCCCCAAGGCCGGCATGAGGACCACAGGACCACGAAACATGGGGTTTTAACACAGCGTAAAGGCCCGCCCAAGTGTAAGAGCGATCGCGGAGCTGTCCTGCTAATGTGTTCTGCAGCTGCAGCAATGCTGAAACGCAGACTCCTCGTGCACAGAAGTACTTTTCAAACTGTGCTGAGTTCAGGGCTTAGTGCAGAGGGACTTCAGTCTGCAAAACAGGATTCCAACTCCATCCTCAAAGTACGTTTAAGCCACTACATTTTGACATTAGCTTTCTGAAGTCAGAGTACAAACTAACGGGTTTTATCGCAGGACTCTGCTACAGTGTCATTATCTGTGTATCTGTTCTCCTTCCCTGATAATGTCCCCCTGTCCCTCGTCCCTTGACAGGTTGCTTCCTCCCCATCTCCCAGTCATCCCCTCTGCTTTCACATCAGTCACCCTTTTACTCCTCACCCATTTCCCCTTTCCTTTAAGTTAAGGACATGTCTCCTCTGAGTCTCCTTCCTAACCCACTTCCCACGCATGGAAATTAGAAGTACATAGGCTGGTGTATATCACTAAACATAATGATCTCTGGTTTTATCCCTTTTCCCAAAAACATCAGACCTAGTCCTTTACAACAGCTACTAAGTGATAACATTAGTGGAAACCAGCATGTTTGAACTAGTGCATCGAGACCTTACTATTTTTCAGAGGAGTTGTAGTTTCATAGCAAGTAGAGAGGGATGCACAGATTTCCCATAAGCTGCTTGAACAAGCCTCCCTCAGCATCTTTAGTCCCCACCAAAGGGCTCCATTTGTTGCCTTGAACCTACAGACACACCATTTTCACTCAATCAAGTCACAAGTGAAAGGACATGGCTACAGTTTCTCTGCCCCAGCAAGAGTCTGAAGCCAGCTGTTCATCTTTTCTGTCCCTTGAGTCCTGGTTACCACTGAGCCCATTTTACAGACTCCACCTACTATTAGGGGATGTCTGACAGGTTCAGGTAGGGCTAGCCTTTTCAATCTGGCTTCTTTGACTTACTAATACATGTTTCCTTTGTGCCTTTCCATGGCTCCACAATCATTTCCTTCCACTGAATAATATTCCGCTGTCTGAATGTACCATAGTTTATCCACTCATCCACGGAAGAACATCCGGGAGGCTTCCAACACTGGGCACTTGTACGTAAAGCTGCTATGAATGACTGCATCCTGGTTTTTGTGTGAACCTTAGGTTTTTGACTCCTGTGGGTAAAGAGGAGCAGAAGAGTTGGAGTGTGGGGAAGTAAGTGTGGTAGGGGACCAAGACATCACTCCCACAGCAGCAGATAAGCCACTCTGAATCCCCCAGCAGTGAGCCAGAGTTCCTGTTGCTCCGCACCTTCGCCACCACATCATTTTGATGGGTGTGCATTATCTCACTGCTTTGATTTTCATGTGCTTCTCCCCAGTGATGTCAGGCACAGAGCATCAACCCTCCCTATGAGGTCCCAAATATTTCCGTTACCCCAAGAGGAAACCTTCTGTCTACTAAGCAGTCACTTGCTACTTTTCCCTAACTCCTTAGAAACCATGAATCTGTTTATTCTACATAGATACCTAATTTTTTTAATATTTCAATATAAAAGCATGATACAATATGTTTTCTTGTATACAGCTTATTCCACTTAGCATGTCTTCATGGTTCTTCCCCACTGCATCATAATCAATAAAATGCATTTCCTAGCCTGGATAACATTCCATCGGTGTGACACGCTACTTTACCTATTGATCTATCTCACTAGTCTTGATCTAATTTTCAATCAGGTTGTTATTGTTAAGTTTGTGGGTTTTGTTTTTAATTATTAGGATGTTTGTTTAGCTGCTCTTTATCAGGTGTATCTTTTTTAAATTTATTTTTAATCTCTTGTGCACTGCCATTTTGCCTGCATGTATGTCTGTATAAGGGAGCTGGATCCCCTGGGACTGGAGTTATAGACAGTTGTGAGCTGCCATGTGGGTGCTGGGAAATTGAACTCAGGTCCTCTGGGAGAGCAGCCAGTGCTCTTAACTGCTGAGCCATCTCTCCAGCCCCCAGGTGTATCTTTTGCAAATATTTTTTCTCTGTTTATGGTTTGTTTCTTCATTCTGTTGATAGTATCTCCTATAGTCCTGAAACTTTAGGGTTTTTGTTTTGTTTTGTTTTCCTTTTTTGAAGCAGGGTCTCACCATGTAGCCACACATGTCCTGTACCTCACAGCCCTCCTGCCTTAGCTTCTGGAGCACTGGGATTACAGGCCTGGAGCATGACACTTGGCCCTAGGAACATTTAATTTCAGTTAAGTCCAGCTTACTGCTTCTTTCATGTACTGTACTCTTGGTGTCCTATCTAAATAGTCCTCCGAGTCTAGATCATCCAGGTATCTATCACTTTTAGGAGGTTTGAACATTTTACATTGAGGTCTCTGATCCATTTGGGGTTCATTTTGTGAGGGGTATAGAACCTGTCTGGATTCTTTGGGGTGCAGCATCCACTTGTCCCAGAACCACTTGTTGCCTTTGCTCCTTCCTCCTGTTGACTCACATGGAGCTATTCTTGGGCTGTATTCAGCTATGCTACTTAACATACGCATTTCTTGCCAGTATTGGTATCATACCTTATACTAAGTGTTGAAGTCATTATCAATTCACAGACTGGCTTTCAACACTGTGTAGACCTTTCCAGATTTACCTATTTTAGATGTCAATTTTAGAATCAGTTTACTGGGACAGCCAGACGTCACACGGGCCTGATGACCTGTGATCCCCAGATTCCACACTCTGCTGATGGACATTTAGATAGTTTCTACTTCCTTCCAGTTTCTGTGGACAGTGCTAATATGAATACTTGTATACCAGTACTTATCTCAAGCAGTGTTTGATCTCACCCCTTCTGAACGTTTAGGAGAGGAACTTCTGACCTATACAAGATCTCCACACTTAACTCTGGACAGCAGAACCACTTACTTTGCACTAGCAATGCACAAGAGTCATAATGTCTCATGTCCTCAACATTTGTTGTTGATACTCTTAGTTTGTTTTGGTTTTTTACTTAATTATAGACATCCTAGTGGAGATGAAATGGTATTTCATTTGGTCTTGATTTGCATTTTCTTAATGTCTAACCATGCCAGGAATCTATCTGCTTGCTTGCATTTGTCTTCTCTGGAAAAAGCTATTCAAGTACTTTGCTCATTTTAAAATCAGATTTTTTTTCATATCTTACATTATTTAAATATTTTGAACACTAGACCTTTTTGAAGTATATGACCACCAAATATTTTCTTCCATTCTATAGCTTGTCTTTTTACTTTTTTTTAAGTGGGAGTAATGTCCTGTGACTTATTAAAATGTTCTGTTGATACAAAGTTCAATGTATTTCTCTCTTCTCATTTTTGCTTTGGTATCTAAAAATCCACTGTTAAATCCAAGGGCAGGAATACTTCATCTTATGGGGTGGTTTGAATGGTAAGTATTTGTGGGTGCACATGTGCATGTGCATACACACACACACATACACACACACACACACACACACACACACACACACAGAGAGAGAGTTAAGATGCAGATATGGAGTTACCCTGTAACAGGGCAACAATATTCCTCCTAGACAACAAAAACTGACTCCAGGAATGATTTCTTCTTTGGAGCTGTTAGGCAACGAGATCCCATAGACCCTCAAACATTATAAACTATTACCACTGTTCTTGGTTACCCTCTAGAGCATGACACTAAGAATGTATTGCTGAAGACATGACATAGTTGAGCCATAAAACATGACAAGATCAGGATGGTATGGACCTAGAAACTTCATCCCTAGGAGCTAGCTTTCACAGTGCTGGCAGGGGCTGTGCAGGCACTAGGAGTGAACAGTACTCATCTGTACTCCCTAAGCTATGGCAATAGTTCACCTAGCAAGACATGCCCATGGAAGGAACCAACCACTTTCTGATTGGATCTAAAGCTCACTCCGCAAGGTGAGCTTATGGGTACATAAGTCATAAGCCCTAGGGAGGAGCCTGTACTATTATGCTTCTAAATGTTCAGGATATCCATCCATCAATGTGTCTGCCAACTCTCCTGAGAAGCTCCTGTGTGCAGTAGATGGTGACAAACATGGACCTTAACTAGCCAGAGAATAGGAGAGTCCCCAGTGCTCAGCTTTAAAGGGACAGTGTATACTGCATCATCTCCACAAGGTTCTGATACCACTGCAGAAGAAAAAGCAGGAATTGTATAAAAGCCAGAGGCAGTGAGTGACTCCTGACTTTTAGATACTTCTGGACACAGCAGGGCAGCCCCAGAGATGAACTTACAGCAGCTGTGGTAGCACTCGCAAAGCCTGTGCAAGTCCAGGGCTGGATCCAATCCCAGCATAGACATGGAAGTTGGGCACACAATCCCACCCCTAGATATGCAGTGATTGACAGCTGTTAGATGCTGGAAAAGAAAGAATCAGTTTTCCTAAGAGGTCAGCCTGGTCAGAGGAACACACTCCAGGAGAAGGCCACACAGCGAAGGATATTTGGGGCGGTGCAAACTGGTCTTGAAAGGTTTATTTGTTCTGACACACAGTTGGGTGGCTTAGGGAATGGAGGGTGGATCTGGGAAGGGTTGAAGAGTGAATGTGATTAAACCATGTTGGGTAGGAAACATGAAACTTGCAAAGAACTAATAAAAAATAGAGGCTCTATGTACATATATCTCTATGGTATCTAGTTCATTAAATAAGAAGAGAACAGAGCAAAGCACTGCCTAAATATTGCTGCCACTAAAATGTTAAAAGAATATATTTTGGGACCGGAGAGATGGCTCAGTGGCTAAGAGCACTGACTGCTCTTCCAGAGGTCCTGAGTTTAATTCCCAGCAACCACATTGTGGCTCACAACCATCTGTAATGGGATCTGATGCCCTCTTCTGGTGTGTCTGAAGACAGCGATAGTGTACTCATATAAAATAAATAAATCTTTAAAAAAAAGAATGTATTTGCATATCCACTGCACAGCCCTGGGAAAGAAACATGGTAATATAGAAGACCTTGTCTACTGAGGAACGGAGGTGCTGGGAGTCGGTTGTAGGGAAGATCCTCTTTGTTAACTTTTGATAAATTTATGTGTAGTGATTAAAATTTCTTAATTTAAAAAAAATACTCTCTACAGAGAACAACATTTTGAGTCTTCCCATGGACTAAGAAAGAAGCAGGAGGAAATGCCGGCGACTGGTTGTAGGGTTTTTATTCCTCCCTGGCTGTGCACGAGATCTGGCTCCTCTTCATGGGCAGCAGCCAGGGCTGAGGATGGAGCCAGGACGGAATAAAGCAGAGATTCCTAGCATGGTGCTAATTAGCCCCACGGGGAGCTTTTACCCAAATGAGTTCATCAACCTGAGGCGACATATGGTCACCTATCAACATTCTGAAGGTTAAGTAAATGGCTTGCTAAGACTGCATCTTACTTACTACCTATGATTTGTTTCTTTGAGGGCGGGTAGTGGGAAAATATCAGCTTTATTGATTAGTTCTGACTCTAAATGTCAGATGGAGAAAAGTGAAATTGCTACAGTAACATTTTTTGGTTATGTTAGAATTAGCCCCATTTTAAGCAGACATGAAAATGACTTTTAATTATAAAGCTAAAGCACTCATACTAGTATATTAAAAATTCCTAATAAAACAGAGAATTTTGCTTCTTAAATCTTTTCTATGTGACAGGTGTCCGCTCTAGTCAATCAAAATCTACTTTCCCCCTGTAATTACCCACAGAGTGCTGAGAACTTAGGAAATCTTTAATACACAGAGGCTTACAGTGCTGCTGACAGCCACTGTTGGAAACCCACGTCAAGTTCTCTCAGGGAATGCAGATTCAAGACCGAGCTCAATAAAGGCTCTGAGTCACCGAGGCAGCAACAATTCACTGAACTGATGGAAGAGCCTACCGTATAGCACAAGAAAACTGTTCCAGTTAGCCTCAAATTAGAAATATTTCAGGAGGAAAACGGCCCACTGAGTTGAGCATTAAAATATTCATGAAGAGTATCTTCAAAGACATTAATAATTAGAAAAATCTGTGCTTCAATATATAAATATACAGTACTCCAAGGAGGAAATGTGCTGAGGTCTGAGAAGTGTGAATTTTTCAAACTAAACAATGACACCAGGAAATAAATTCAGATGAGACAGTAACTACAAAGCCAGCATCACTCTTTGCAAATTGCCAATTACTGTTTCCCCTTCATCTGTGGAGCTGTCCTCGTTCTGGAACCCTCCTGCCATCACAGTCACTGCAGCTGGGCACTGGCAATCATCCTAGATGTTCCTGCAGACCCCAGGAAGGCCAACTGTTGAGTTCCAAGGTCTGAGAACCCTGCACATGTTGTAGCCATTCCCCACACACCTTAGTTCAGGCCCATTTCTCCCCGAGATCATGGTATGGTTTTTCCTTCATGGGCTCACTCTTTTGTTTTAGCCTACATACCTACATTCCTCTCCTCACTTCCCCTTTAACTGCCAAAGGGAACAAATAAGACTGATAAATCCCCTGCTCCAAACACTTCAGCTGTACCCACTATGTTAAAAAAAACAAAACAAAACATAAGAGCCGAGGATGGGGGAGGAGGAACGTTATCCTCTGCACAGAACGGGGCAGTGGCTCGCATGAACTCACAGCAGCTGTGGCTTTCTGCGCAGGCGCAGCCCTTAGCCCACAAACTGCTGGGATTGACAGCTACTGGGAGGAATAGCCACTTCCTTTGGAGGCTTCGGCCACCGGAAGGCTCCCCCACGTGCCAGTGGATGACCCCGGGGCCCATGAACATACAGACAGTACTAACGACTCAGTGGGTAGAAAGAAGGAAAACAGAAAAGTAAGACTGTCGCCTAAACCATGGTGAATGGCTCCTGATCACAGACCTCTGAGGTTCTCTTCTGGTGTGTCCTCACACGCCCGTGTACACACTTACACCCACACTTGCCCATATGCACACAGACAGACACCGATACACACAGACAGATGATATGCAAAATAATTTGCCAATTTAAATCTAATAAAGGTTAGAGTAGACAACATCCCAGGAATGCTTATGTTGGGTATATGAAGAACGGCCAAAAGTCCTCGCCGGCTTTCCAAACTAGGTTCCTTGGAGATCCCCCACACCACCTTCCAGGACTCAGTACCAACAGCCCGCTAACAGTAATCACTAACAACCTGGCTCCTCCCTCAACCTGGTGCCTTAGCCCCATAAAGCCGGCCATCACAGCCTGGCCTGTCTCTGTCTTCATCTCCACTCAGAGATAGCCATTCTGTGCTCCCTTGGCCCCAATAAATCTGCATGAGGTACGTTGCCTAGTGCCGTTTTTTACGGTATTCCTTGCCCCTGCCTCATTGCCAGGATACCCTTGCAGCAAAACCCTTTCAGTGTTTAACTAGCAACCGTTTCTCGTTCAGTCATTAGAGACGCGGGCATGGGAGACAGGACATGGCTGACTGTATTCATGGTCACACGGAACCTCATCTTGGTACTTGTGGCCTTAACCTCAGTATCACCTGGACACCTGTGAGGTGCAGGCTCTTGGGCTCCACTCAGACTTGCTGGATCAGGATCTCCAAATTTACTAACAGCCCTGATGATTCACAGTTGTATTTAAAACTTGGGAGGCATTGAGATTCTCCCATGTAAAATCCTAGGAAAATAGTAGAGGATCCTTAACGAGCCCACCCCTAAATATAACTGGCTCAGTGATGCACGGAGCAGACATGCAGTTAGTGGACGGAGTAGAAAGACTCAGCCTGAACGGATGACGCCAACCAGAAGAGCAGAACTGCAGTCAAGCTGCACTGTAACTGTTTTTAGCTACACTTGTCTGTCCCTACTATCTTTCAAGTGGGTCGAATCCTTTTTATTTTTTCACAGCCTTATGCATGTATATGAGGAGTTTGGGCCACTTCATCCCCATCACCCTCTCTTCCTCCCTCTGAACAACATCCCAACAAGACCTCCTCCTACTTCCTTTTCTTCAGTGACTGAGTTAAATTCAGGTTCTCTGCATAAGCATGGGGTGGCAAAAACATCTGGGAAGAAAATGGCGCCTCTACTGAAGCAATCAAAGATCACAGTAAGTTTTAATAAGACTTGATTTTAATAACCTGTCTATCTGTCTGTCTCTCTGTGTGTGTCTATCTCATGTGTGTGTGTGTGTGTCTGTCTGTCTGTCTGGATGTCAGAGGTTAACCTCAGGAATCTTCCTCTACCACATTCTACCTTATATTTTGAGTGAATCATCTGGCTAGATAGGCTTATTAGCAAATCTCTGGGACCTACCTGTCTTCTTCTCCCCAGACACCCCCTTCCCTCCAGCGATGGGGTTGCAGGCACATGCTGCCACATCTGGTGTTTTCATGGGTACTAGGGATCTGAACTCTGGTCCTCCTGCTTGCATAGTGGGCATTTTACTCATGGGGCCATCTATCCCCAGCCCTGGGCCATCTTTAAATACCATCACTTTATTAAAATTACCTCATCTATCCAAAATATTACTAAGTATGCATACCTAGATAAAGAAGAAACGGGAACTCAGACTGTTGTGGTTTCAGGCCATCCTTTCTTTTTGAGACACTGATACACAGAGAAGGCACTGGGGACATATGCTACTTAAAGAGAGAAATGAAGCAGAAAAAAAATGTGTACTCTACCCTCAAGAAATGAATAAATGAAGCAACATATAGATTTTTGCTTGGTCAATCAGAAATGCCGAAGATGGTAATCTGAACTCAGGGATGGCATGTCATTTTTTACTGTTTGCCCCAAAGTCCAAATATAAACCATGTTCTTGTAGAACACGACAAAAGGTTGTACAAGAAGCCAATGAAGCTC
Organism: Mus musculus; assembly: GCF_000001635.26. Taxonomy (NCBI): domain Eukaryota; kingdom Metazoa; phylum Chordata; class Mammalia; order Rodentia; family Muridae; genus Mus; species Mus musculus. The sequence continues at coordinate 31,986,995 of NC_000078.6, forward strand.
TTATAAACATTGCAGGGTACAAACATGACCTTATATAAAATGGTATGATGTAGTTCCTTAATTTTTCAAAAGATAAATTAAATAAAAAAGTCCAGAAGAGGGTGGACCCTCATCTTAAGAGCAGTAGGACTTGATGCTCTCAGACATCCATCTGCAAACTAGGAAATGAGGAGCATGCAAACCTTAGGGTTGAAGTAAGCTAGCAAAGTTGGTCCTTCACATTTGGAATGGAAAAGTCACTAGACAGCAGAAAGCACTATCTGTGATGACAAAGCAGAACACTGAAGAGTGTGAGGCGAAGTCTGAACACTCACACCCAAACTAAGTGGTATGCTAGAAACACCCTCTGTGGAGGCTAGAGATGTCAGAATTCTTTCAAAGAATCAAACATTTCCTTGCCTTAAGCCAAGTGAAACACTCCATTTAAAATATGAACAACACAGAGCTTAATTACATTCAAGGATTCTTATTATCGGCTGCTGGGAGCAGCAGAGAGGACCCTTCTAAGAGCCTGATGCTACACAGAGAATGCAGGGGCCTAGCCTCTCCCTACCTGTCCCATCCCAGAGCTAAGCAAGGGTCTAGCCTCCCCTTCCTTCACCATCCCAGGGCTAGGCAGGGGCCTAGCCTCCCCTCCCTGTCCCATTCCAGGGCTAGGCAGGGGCCTGGCCTCTCCCTCCCTGTCCCACCCCAGGGCTAGGTTTGAGGTGCATGGCTTTCTCTTCCCTTGGTGCCTTAACACAGCACATCCACAGATTCAAGCCAGCAAGCACATGTAACCACTCGGCTTCTACCGTGATCACCGAGTGATCTTAGCTTGGAGAGCGGGGGACTCAGGTCCTTGCCCAGTTCGTGACCCACTTCTATTATTATGATTTCTCTTACTGGATCCAGGTTCTTAAACAGCAGGATGTCTTTGCAAGCCTCTTGCAATCTGTTTCTCTGATCATCGGTTTTGGGATGTATTATCTGAAAAGACAGCAAAATCGAGAAAGCAAACACAGCAGTCAATACCAGGTAAAATCCAACAAAAAGGAGTGCTGGAGAGAAGAATGGTTAGTGCTCCAGTCCACTCTCCCAGTTGGTAGGACATTTGCTTTGGGTGGCAAACAAGGATTAGCCCACGAGCACAGGACAATGACACCACCACTTCTGGGTGGAAAGACCATCTTCCCCCCAGATCAGCAGGCACATTATGAAAAGATGCATCCTAGTCTATAAGGCATGTATGCGGGACAGAGTGTTACATAGTTACACTGGAAAGTTAGACACTGCCTTCATTTCGTTGTTACTGATCTTAAAACTCTGCCAGAGACAGCTCTTTCCATTAAAACCTGGTAATGTTGGCAGAAGTAAACAAATTCTTAAATGTATACTTCATTCAAGATTAAAGAAAATTTTAGGAAAATTGCAGCAGGTAACTTTCCTGATAGCAGATAAGGAGTTCAGAGAAGGGACCCAGCAACCACGGATTGCCCTCAAGGGAAATGCATTCAAGGGAAATGACTCCAAGAAATACTGACACCATCATTTTAGGGTAAAGTCAGGAGAGGCCAGTGTTCTAAACTCTCACTGAATCCTTCATCCGGGACAGTGAAGCAGCCAGAGGGTCTTCTGTGAGACTCAACGGACCAACAAGTTGGGTTCTTTTTTCACAGCATAGGAATGCTTGAGACTGAAGTCCAAAGGCTTGCCCATGTTAGGCAAATTCTCCACCACTGAGCTATATCCCTAACTTCAAAAGGCTTTTTATTTACTGTGAACATTGTAGTTTGAGACTATAAAATGAGGTAAAAGACACTCCTAGAAGTAGGGATGGAGTGGATTCCTGGAGACCCAACACACTACTTCTCCTATTCCAATGTTGACTCAAAGAATAACTGTAGGATCTCATGAGCGAATGCCTCACCGTTCCCATCAGAGCAGCCAGAATCAGACAGCACTGAGCCTGTGCCCACACAGACACCAACACTCACAGGCACATTCAACTTAGAAGAAGACATAGCTTAAAACAACAACAACAACAAAAACAAAAACGCAATGGACCCTAAGCCTAAAAAAGCTGGCATTACAGTACAAGGAAAGGATTCTGATGGGCACCACTCCTGTGCCTGGGACTTACAGGTGACAAGAAAGACTACTAATTAGTGAATAAATCCCTACAGGTGTTTGACCGACCAACCAAGTGCTGTGGCTTGGGATTCTGAGTGGCCCCACACTGAGCCCTATGTTGGTGCTGCTGCTCTGACGACTGTGGGGGCCTTGGCAGGTGAGGGCCAGCTCAGAGACGCACAAGGCTATGGGCAGGCCCTTCTATAGCTGCCTGTCTTTCCAAAACAGCATCCTCTTCCTGGATGCTGCCTTGTGACATTCTTGCCACCAAGGACTAAGTCACTGTCACAGCCACCCCTCCCCCACCTGATGGACTAAACCTGCCCAGAAACTGGATCCCAAACAAGCCTTACTCCCTTCCATTATGTCTGCCAGGCCCCTTTTTCTTGTGCTACTGTTTGTCACTACACAGGGAAGAGGTCCATGAAACCTTTGTTTACTATCTGACCCACACTGATCTGAACCTAGACCCTAAGGTGACAGGTGAGCACAATGCTTCCGGCCTGTGCTACACAGAGACCTTCAAAATGTACATCACAGTGTTTGTTTTTACCAGCCCACAGGCTCTTTTGTTTTTTTTACTAACATTTCTCATTTCAGGATACAAATCCTGCTAAACAAGCATTTATGTAGCATTTGATATATGCTAGGCAATATTTTAAGGGCCCCACATAAATTCATTTCAACCTGGTAACAGAGGTGAGAAAATAAACTCACCCAGTTGATTTTATCTCACAGTCTGTAAACTGCAGAAAGAGCTCAGATTCATGCTGGACAGGCCAGTTATCAGTGAACACTCAGACCTTACTACAGTAAGCCACACCCACAAGCACATCTGTACTGAAGAGTCTCCAAGCTGAGTGGCTCTACCTTTGTAATCAATCTCTGTGTGTCTCTGTCTCTGTTTGTCTCTCTGCCCTTGTCTCTGTGTCTATCTCTGTCTCTGTCTTGCTCTCTCATACACACACACACACACACACACACACACACACACACACACACACACTTTCTAACACATGGAAATTAGAAGAAATTCCAGTTCAACAGACATGCTTTCATTTGCACATTGCCTGTGCTGATCTGAGCCACAGCAGCAGGGCTGAGTAGTTTGAAGACAGTTTCTGACTCCCAAATATTAAATATTCATGTTGAGGAGTAGTGAATTTTCAGTCAAAAAAAAAAAAATTCCTCACTAAAGCCATTTGCCAACTCCTGCTCTGAACCTCTTCGCCTTTCAAGGAAAATCACCAGAAAGGCAGCGAATATGGCTTCCTTCGCCGTGCTCTCCATATTCCGTTACAGAGGGAACCCTGCGCACGGGCCACTTCACTCTCCAGTAAGACATAAAGGAGACCTCTCAAACATCCAATAAAAGCACTCTACTCTCCAGCTGCAAACCTCAGTGGACCCCACACATGGGCTGAGGTGGACTTCCATCCTTCTGTTTCTGACCTCGTGTGAGTCCTGAGCTGGCCACCGCTGCCTCCACCACACAACTTCATACCCTGTTTCTGGTGGCTGCCCAGGCCCAGATGCAAGAGTGAGCCCAGACACGACTCTCTTCCTGCCTCATGTCTTACCTCAAGGAGACTCCAGTCACTTCAGACTTTCAATCTATACAATGTCTGGCTGTGCTATGAGCACCTCCTATTTGTAGTTACTCATTAATTTGCTTGTTAGCATCTGCCACTCCCCTCTAATAAAGAGGTCAGGGCTTCACTGAGCACACCTAACACCTGGCCGGCTATGCAGAGGGCGCATCAGAGAGATTTTTGGAGGCTAGAATGAGAAAATTTACTACTCTTTCCTCCAATGTCACATGCTAGATGTATACTACCCTTAACTTCTCTTTTATTATTGGAATTCCAACTAAAACCCAAATTAGTTTTTTTTCCAAAACGAGTCTTAAGTATTTAGACTTTCTTTAAATTCATATGAAGATAAATACCCATTTTTATTAGTTTACAGATTTCTTGATTATAAAAATTCCAGATAATAATATGAAATGTTACTCTACCAAAGTATGGTTTCCTCACAGATATCTCATTGCCCATCTATCTAAAGCTAACATCTGTAATAGTCATTGCTAGGAACTATGGTTCAGTTTACCTTATAGTTTTAAGGCCAAAGGCAAGATGTAATCTTGAGTATGTTAGCTAGAAGAAGTAATTTTCAACCTAATCAAAACCTTAAAGTACTTTATCAGAATCACTAGTATGTAATTAATGCATTGCACAGACACTTGAAGTATTAGGAAGGGCAAGGCTTAAAGCGAGTCCCCACCCTATGCAGACTCCAGTGTCTTAGGGTTTCCATGGCTGCAGGAAGACACCGACCAGAAGCAACTTGGGAGGAAAAGATTGGGTTCATCGTATATCTTGCAGTCCATCGTCCAGAGAATTGAGGGAAGAAACTCAAAAAGGGCAGGAACCTGGATCCAGGGGCTGATGCAGAGGCCATGGCGGAGTGCTGCTTACCAGCCTGCTGCCATGGCTTGCTTGGGCTGCTTTCTTATAGAATCCAGGACCACCAGCCCAGAGATGGCACCACCTCTACAATGGTCTGTACCATCTCACATCAAACATCAATCAAGAATATGTACCACAGGCTTGCCCACAGACCAATATAGTAAGGGCATTGTCTCACTTCCAAAACTGACTCTGGCTTGTGTCAAATTGCCATGGAACTAGCCACCAGGCCCATCTTTCTTATAAAATGCCTGTCCTTACTTATACAAGTGGTCTCTGAGTCTTGATTTTCTGGCCTTGCCCCTGACGGTCAATATGGGCTTCTCAGAAGCTCCCAGGAAAACAGGATTTTGAACAGAAAGACAACAATAAGGTGAGAGTGTGGGTGAATGTCCTTAATACCACTCAGAGTCTACACCTTTGCTGCTGAAGAACCCTAGTGCAGTGGTTCTCAACCTTCCTAATGCTGCGCCCCTTTAACACAGCTTCTCATGTTGTGGTGACCTCAACCGTAAAGTTATTTTCATTGCTACTTCATAACTGTAATTTTGTTACATATGAATCATAATGTAAATATCTAATATGCAATTCCCAAAGGAGACATGACCTATAGGTTGGGAACTGCTGCCCTAAAGTCAGGTGGCCCTGTCTATGGTGTGGACTCTAAACTCTTTCTGGAATTGGTAATGCGTCCAAACATGTATCCTACAAGCCCTCACTGACAGTTTCCATGTTTAATTCCATTTGATTGGCTGCTAAGTGAATATTCACTACAATGGAATGAACTAGCTAAACCATTTTACTTAACTCAGACTCCTCTCAAGGTCTCAGTTTTTGAGGCAGTGAGATACCAAATGTTGCTTTCAAACTATGTGCCTTAGCTTTAGACTTTTAAAACTAGTTTAAAATACCTCAAATTATCCTGATTACACAATTTTACCATATATGTAGTTAACCACAAACATAAGGAATGTGTGTAGCCCTCAGCTGTCACCCAGTACTGTCTCCTGTAGAGACGTGGATGAGGCGTGTGATAGGCAAGGTGGTTTTTAGATCACACAGTGTAGTGACAGCATGCTTCAAATTAGCAAGAAGAGTCAGATTGCTGCCCAGAGTGTGCGTCCACTTCAGCAGCCTAATCGTCTTAAAGTGGGGGCCCACTGTCTTCCTTTCTGCATTCTTCAGAGCTATAAATACAGGCTTTTAAAAATACCTTTCAAGGCAGAAGGTACAAAGAAGACTTTCCCAAAGTATGCATAAAGAAAAGGAGGGGGCTGGAGAGATGGCTCAGTGGTTACGATCACTGACTGTTCTTCCAGAGGTCCTGAGTTCAATTCCCATCAACCACATGGTGGCTCACAACCATCTGTAAAGAGATCAGATGCCCTCTTCTGGTGTGTCTGAATATAGCTACAGTGTACTACTATACATAAAATAAATAATTTTTAAAAAAAGAAAAAGAAGAGGAGGAAGGAGAGAGGTAAGGAGGGGGAAAATGAGGGAGAAAGGAGGGAGGGAGGGAGGGAAGGAGGGAGGAGGGGGAGATAGGTTGGTTGTTACTTGTCTTCATGTTTGAGCACAATAATCTTTTACTGAGTTTCCTTTTTACTAGATCACTAATGGGAGAAGTGAGTTAAGGCTACAACTTAAGAGCTGCATCCAACTACGCAAGGCAAATCCTTACATAGTCATCAGGGCCTCCAAGATCCAGTCTGCACTAAGTGTGGTAAGCGCCGTGCTGGCAGCCTCCTTGTGATGCTTCGAGGCCTGTCTCTCTCAGAGGAACCTTCTGTTAGCAACTGACAGGAGCAGAAGGTCTTCACTGGGATCTTTCTATACACGGAGCATTTGTTACAAATAACTATGGCTATAAGGAAATTAGCTCAAAACATTTTCCCTCCTCAGGACGCCTGCGGTGAAAGGACTGAAGCCGCACCTTCAGGGAGCACTTATGTTCCTGTTTCATTCCATCCAAAAGCGACTCTGGGGTTTTAAAAAGAAGTCTACAGAATCTGAAGTAGAAGCAGACTATTAAAATACGATGAGGAAAAGAGGTAAGTCCTTTGATTTTTCTCTGCTGAAAGCCTGTGTTTGTTAATACTTCTATCATTAATTACTTCCTTATGTAACGTGAGAGCATCCGTGTTAACACATACCCTGGACTCTGCATCGTCTTCCTCTTCATCAGGATTATAAGCTTCTGCACAGACTGCAAATATAAAAGGGGAACATTGTAAATATCTGCCCATCAAACACATGCAATACATACCTTTAAAAGTAACCATCCGTGAGCTTCAGGCACACAACCCAGAGGCCCCTGGGCTGGGCCTGACTTGAGAGCCTCCTCCCCGAGAACTAGCTTCCATGGTACCAGAAGGTGCCATGCAGGCTTCCAAAGGAGGGAAGCAACCAACAGTCCCACCAAAATATGGTCCCTATGAACCGTGACGACCACCTCCTGAGGATGCAGTAGTCGCATCTACAACTTGGCAGTAACTCACAGCTCTCTAACTGGGCTTCAGACCTGTCACCAAGAGGGAAATCATGCCTGGTACTGAAACCTAGCCAATGGGCTGCTGAAGACATCGATATGGAAGGAGAATCTACAACCACCCTTTTACTAAGCCAGCACAATCCCTAACTACATCTAAGTATGTGTCCTTATACCTACAGAGAAGGGTAGTCCTCACTCCTCTACAAGTAGTCATCCCTTTGCAACAGAGACCATTACAAAACACCATAAACAATCAAAATGCAGAATTGAGGAGCCTAGTTCTGCTGGATACATCTACAAAACACTCACACACCACAGGCTCAGGGAACATTGTGGAAGGAGGGGCGAAAAGACTGTGAAAGCCAGAGGATCAGGGAGTTTGCTGTGAGACTGTGTTACAAGGTTAGATGGGTGTAGCCATGTCAGGTGTTACACCCACAGTCTTTCCAACATGACTGCCTAAGCATGAGCTGAAAAGGGTGACACCCACAGACATGCTAATGTACATAGGGGGAAGAGTGGGAGGCCTCAACTCCACAAATAACTACAGGCAACTAAGGAATGCTGAAAACGGGAGAAATAGTCTTCCCCAGGGAAGAGCACACCTGTTTAGCCACTACCAGTGGTGAGACCCGAAAACATATACTCACTAGTAACATTATCCAGTAACGGACTGAGCAAGTTGTATATGTGTGTGTGTGTGTGTGTGTGTGTGTGTGTGTGTGTGTGTCTGTGTGTGTGTGTCTGTGTCTGTGTGTGTGTGTGTGTGTGTGTGTGTGTGTGTGTGTGTGTGTGTATTTGGGAATGCGTATTATGTGCACACATTTATGTTGATAACAATGAAAAGGGAGGCCATGAATTTGAAAGTGAGCAAAGAGGAGAACGTGGGACTGTTTGGAGGGAGAAAACAGAACGGGGAAATGGTATAACTATATATAAAATCTCAACCAAAAAGAGACATTTAAAATTAATGATCATAAAGAATACCATGATGGTTTTAAAAAGCCACTAATTACAAGGCTAGGAGTCTACCCCCTAAAACTGTTTATGTATCGTAATTTATATGAAATGTTCATAATATAAAGCCATACTTGAAAATACTAGCCATTGGTTTTTGCTTATTCCTGTTCAAAACTTAACCCTTTTAATATTTATTTCCAAGGCAAAAAATATTTGTAACCTAAAATTACCTTAGGGAACATGAACAATAAAAACATCTAAGTTTGCTATGAAATGATCTATTTAATCATAAGGCTCTGAGAAACTCTCATGAATTATTCATAACCCACTTTCTCAGTACCAAAGTGCTAATACTGAGAATATTTCCTCCTGGCCTTGGTTGGAGTTGAATTTATACTGCACATGCAGCCTGAAAAATCTGCTTCCTTTTCCTTCAACACCGAGAATGTTTGTGTCACCAGAAACACTGAACATTGTTCTTGAGGACCACAGTATGCTACCTCACTATAATTAACTCCATTCCTAATACTGGGCATTTAACTAGCTTTTTTTTTTATTACAATATTTTTGCAATAAAATTTCTTAACCATAAATATATGTAGACATTTTACATTACTTCAAAAGTTATTCTGGTAGCCTTTTGGCATGACAAATCTTAAGGCATATTTACTGTATATTTTTCTACAAGAGGCTGTACCCATCCATTGTTCTACAAAGAATATAAAAAGGCTTGCTGGCTACATGAAAGAGCTGGGCGCCAATTTAAAAGAAAGGATTTAAATGTTTCAAAACTATTAAAAAGGAATAACTTACAAATACTTTGGCTATGTGTATCTCCTTTATAGTCATCTACGGGGAATACATTTTTCCTTTTAGGAGGAAATCTATCTATCTGTCTGTCTGTCTGTCTGTCTGTCTGTCTTTTGGACCATGTCTCTCTCTGTAGCTTTGACATCCAAGAACCCATTATGTAGATCAGGCTGACCTCAAACATAAGAGATCCACCTGCCTCTGCCTCCCAAGTGCTAGGATCAAAGGCATACACCACCATATCTAGACAAAGTCAACTTTTTAAACATTATTTTATGGTTAGACTACTCAAAATAATTTAAATTGTTGTTTGTCTATGCTTAATAGAGTGATGTGTGTTGAGGCAGAAAGCACCCCAATGTGACTTAACCCCACCATTCAACATCACAGGACTACTCACTCACAAGCGTGGACACCATTTTCTCATTTGCATACCTAAGGATTTAATACTGCTCTTTCATTTTTTAAGAGCAGATGTTTTTATTTTACTCAAGTTTATATATATGGTTTATCTTGGCTAAGATACAGGAACTGAAAGCAGGAAACTAATAATGACAACAATGATTGATGATCATAGTAACAGGCTCACAAATGGTCCTGAGGGTCTCAGGACAGCATCATGAATGGCGTCTATCCTCCTCTGTGCCTTTATCATCATTATTATAAAACCCACCATTACTTCCTGCAGGCACCGCTCTGTGCAGCCACATTTTGCCCTTCACAGAAGATATCTGTTAGTACCTGGAAACAATTTGATCATCCAAGTGTAGTGGGGTGGGGAAGGTCACAGACATATAGTAAACTTGGGTCAGGGATGCTGTTTAAAGGCCTAAATATACAGTAACCCAACCACACTCAACCAAAAATCAGAACAAAAACAAAAAACAAAACCATCCCTGACCTGTATTGTCTTACTCAATCCCATAACCCTACAATAGTTATTAATGCAGCCATTTCACAGATGAAAAGACCAGGGCATAAATAGGTCAGGGTCACACATCCTAGTAAATGACCTAAGGACTTTGGCAAATGTACCAGCACAATGCCTGGACTTTAGCGCGTGTCTCAGAACCCAGCAGAAACAGGGCTTCTGGAGAGCAGGCTCATATGTAAAAACCTCCAATGATACACAAAGCCAGAATGCCAATTTAGTAAGTAACTTCCTGGATGAAGTGTTAAGTCAGCATGACCAGTCAGTTCTCTCCCTGCCGGAAAGCCACAGAGGCAGCCAGACCATAACTAAGACGTTGCCTGGTGATAAGGAAACAGGAAGTCGAGAATCTGTCAAATAATATCTGGATGGATAGTGCCTGTGACACACACACACACACACACACACACACACACACACACACACACACACAGGATATATCATTAGCTAATATAGCTCACACACTTTAATTGGATAGGCCACAACTTTCCACAGGGGATGAAAACCTCTTCTAGGCGAGGCTCTGCAATTTTCTGTCTCCATGAGTGACAACCAAATGGGGAGAGGGGCCACTTTATCAATTATACAATACAAAAAGGAAAGCAGGGGCCTTTTATCAAAATTCTCAGACTTCACAGAGGATGACAAAGGAGAAAATTAATCCAAATGGAGGGTGTCTGTGAGCATGGGGACTGTGAAGGTGACAAGCTGACATGACCAGCATGCTCAACAGGAAACGAAGCATCTAACTTATTCTGCTCTCCAATGACTTGTGATCTATGTCCCCTGACTCATTATAGTGTTATATTAAATTTCAGTTCACAGAAAGCATCTTATCAACTTCTGGTTTCCAAACCGCTGGCCACTATCCCCTAACCAAAACAACTTGGAATTTAGGTGGAAAAAAATCTGTTATTTTGCAAACAGCTTATCAACTGTGTCCCTGTCATTAATTACTTAACACCCTTCTAATGTGAGTATCTTTATCAGGCAATGTGTGTTTGTGTTAGACCATCAGTTTCACTGGAGTACTTGTCGGTATTGTGACTGATTCTTGGCACTGCTTCAGTTGTCTCACTGACTAGAACTGACCTCCTATACCCAAATGACACGTGCAACTCTGAAAGGTTGCTGTGGTGGGCCTGACCGTCTCCAGAGCCATCCTGCAGTTCCCTTTCATTAGAACTCACCTTATTTTCTCCAAGCCACCCCTTCTCCCCAGCCACAAGTTAAAAGTCAGATCAAGAGTCATGGGTTGTGGATATGGGACAATGGTACAGGGCTTCATGGTACCCATGGAGCCCTGAGTTTAATCTCTACCACAACAAACTCCCGCCAACACACCCACAAATTGGGGCGACGGGCAGATCTTAACCTTTCACCCACACAGAGCTAATTTAGATGCATTCATTTCAGAAAGGACCTTTTGTGCTCCTCCAGAGATGTGGGAGGACTCACTGTCATAACTTAACATACTATGTTCTTTCAAACATGGTATAATGTGTTTGTCTCACGACCCTATAGGGAATGGCTGGGTATTCTTGTTCCCTAGCAAGGAGAGGGCACACTGCCTGGCTCGATGTATGTGGGAAAGACTTACTAATGAACAATCTTCCATGGTCCTTGAGAATGGGACACTGTTTCTAATAGCTTCCAGTAGCATACCGGTGTTTCAGACTCTCAGACACATTCTGAGTAGATTACTGGTAAGCTGTTCTGGGTTATTTGTTCAAGAAGTGGGGACACAAAGAATAAGTGAAAAGGGGGTTTCTATCGTATTCACCAAAAAGCACAGAGATTAAGGGATTTGGTAAATATTTGTGTAAAACAAATGAATGCCAGACGGTCTGGATGGCCTGTCAAGACAGTCTCCATGTAACCTGTGATGCCTCCTACTCTACCAGAAATACAATTGCCCTGTATCTTCGAGACCATCTGAAGCTCATGCTCAAACCGTATCCTTTACTCTTTGGCAACTAAAGAGTAGAGAGAGACAGTCTTAAGATATATTTAAATTTCACTGTTATTCTGCACATATGTGTTTGGAAAGTCTCCTGGTTGTTGAGAATGGTCTAGGAATTTAAGCATATTCCTTCCCTGCAGACAGAGTATGTGCACTGGTGTAGCCAGACAACTGTCACAGATTGCAGAACAGACAGCAAGAGAAGATCTGCGTCAACTTTGCATCCTATCGAACTTGGCCTCCAGGCTTCTCATGCTCTCTATTTATAGTGTGGCAGACAAAGGGTTATGCCAACTCCGAGGTTTGTTGTTTTTTTTCAAAAGGAAGATCCCTCTTCACTTTGCTGGTTATGTTGTGAGATTCGATATAGTCAGATAACCTGACATTAGAATACAGCCCACACTGGCACCTAGTTGTCAAAGAATAAAGAGTTCCATGAGTCCCTGGGTGCTCAACACTGATGCGTAGTATACACAATATGCCCTTTATAAGTATGCATTGTAAGAATGACAGGCAAATATGGCCTCTCCACAAAGACTTTATGATTCAGAGACCTTTTAATCTAGAAAAATAATTGTCTTCTATACAATGCACAAAGGTTAATTTTTTTGTGTTCTCGATGTACTCGGATTTTTGCATACACATTTAAACAATAATTAGCTTAAAATAAAGTGCACATAAAAAGCACAGGTGTATTAGACAACAGAAGTCTCACTCAAGATTGCTAAACTTAGCTTAATGGGGTGGAAATGCCTTCTTATCTGAGAAAAAAACTTTACCTTTTATATCATCAGCGAAGGCAAGTGTCTTACCAAATTAAATGGTTCCTAGTCGCCCCCCCCCCCAAAAGCAGAGCCTATACACCAAATGCATAAGCTGCACAATGTAACTGCAGTACAATCTCAGAGGCAAGGAGGGTGATAAAGAGACTGAGAGCACCAGAGTGAAAGGCACTTGCTCTTGCTAAGGAAGGGAAACTGTGAGGCAATGCCACAGGCTCCCTGCAGTATTCATCTACAGGGGCAGTCTGGTATACATCTGTGCTCGGCCATCAGTAACTGTCTGCCTTAGGTAGTGTTTCTATTGCTGTGATAAGACACTATGACCAAATCAACTTGGGAACAAAAGCATTTACTTATTATAGCTTGTAGTACATCATCTAGGTTTTCAGGGCCGGAGCTCAAGGCGTAAAGCTGGAGTCAGGAACTGATGCAGAGGCCGTGGAAGGGTGTGCTTACTGACTTGCTCCTCGAGGCTTGCACAGCCTGCTTTCTTATAGAACCCAGGACCACTTGCTGCTGGGCACTTCCACAGCAATCACCAACAGGGAAAATGCCCTACAAGGCCAATTTTCCCTTGATTAAGACTCCTTATCGGATGGTCAAGAACCTGAGACTGGATACACCATAGACCTAGAGGAAAACCAAATACTACTTTTCCACTAAAGGAGCACAGCCATAAAATGATCCTAAGGACATCCTGTTATACTCACAGATCACTCTGTTTCTCAGTCATCATCATTAGAGAACCTTCCTCCTGCAGGAAGTGGAAACAAATACCCACAACTAACTGGAAGAGGTGCAGAGAATCAGAGAGCTTGGACTACTAAGTCCTAAATGAGATGTCTTCATCAAATCCCCTCCTCAGGGCTTGGGGAACTTTGTGAAGAGAAGGAAAGATTGTAAGAGCCAGTGGGGATGGAAGACGCCAAGACAACAAAGCCTTCCAGACACAAGTGCTGACACAAACTCACCGAGACTGGCGGCATGCGCAGGCCTAAGCTAGAAGGGGTCCCATGGCTGAGAGGGGAAGTAGACACAAGCCCCGTCTCTAACCCTGAAACTATCTCGTTGATAATCGCTCATGAATGAAACTTGGTTTTCTCCAAGGGAGTCTCACTGGGTATACAAACCACTTTTGAGGGCAGGTCCTATGTGCAGTGATAAGGGGCCAACACAAATCTAACTCAGTGGCATTTGTGCTTTGTCTGAGCTTCTTCTTCTTTTTTTTTTTTTTTTTAAACTTTACAGATCTTTTGTTTTTGTATTATGGTTTCTGACTTCTGTATGTGCAAGTCTGTGTATCTCTAGGTCTCCACGGTTTCTTGTGCATTTTGGGGGGGGGAGGGTTGCATTTGCTTTCTTCTAGTCTAGTCTAGTTTTTTTTTTTTCCTGTTTGTGTATTCAGTTGTTTAGGGTTTTCTTTTCTGTTTGTATATTCGGTTGTTCATTTTCTAATGAGACAAAGAAAAGGTATGGATTTGGGTGGGTGGGGAGATGGGAAGGATCTGAGAGGAGTTGGGGAGGGAAATATATTGTATGAGAAACTCTGTTTTCAATAAAAAATTAAAATTATAAAAAGTAAACTTAAAAGCAAAGTTCCAGTAGCTTGTGCCTTCTGTCCACTATAACATGGGCTGCCTCAGATTGAAAACAAAATGACATGAAACAAAACAGAATTCCTTTTTTTTTTTTTTTAAGATTTATTTATTTATATGACTACTCTGTCGCTGTCTTCAGGCACACCAGAAGAGGGTATGAGATCCCATTACAGATGGTTGCGAGCCACCATGTGGTTGCGAGGAATTGAACTCAGGATGTCTAGAAGAGCAGTCAGTGCTCTTAACCACTGAGCCATCTCTCCAGCTTCCAAAACAGGACTCCTTACCCTTGGACATAGAGAACCTGTATGTCAGGGCAGACTAGATGAACAGGTGTCCTCACTCTCAGTGACATTACAGGCTCACGTCGTCCTCACAGGGAATACCCTCCTCAACATAGTAGGTGCTTTTTTCTGAATAGTCTTTATGAGGTCAAAGACTGATGGAACCCCTAAACTTGGAATGTCACCTAAGGCAGCAGCATGCTGCTCAGTGGCTTTAGAAGCTTACCTGAGAACCTCGGCATCTGCTAAGATGTGTGTACAGAAGGGATGTGTAAGACAGACATGTGTAAGACGCACAAGCACTCCTGATATCAAGGAGACAGGAAGTACAGTATGTCTAGGGTCTTTGAAGGTGAGAAAACTAGAACATTGTGTGACTAAGCCCTGCTGACCACAAGGAAACCAGATGAGAGCAAACCCAGGAAGCCTTCCCATCTCCACCTTTCCACTTCCCATTTTCTTCTCGCCTTCACTCCCTCTCACAGGCTCAGGGATCGAGTGGAAGAGAGACCGAAATCAACTTTACAGTTCACTTTAAAATGGGAAGTCATGAAAGAAGGATATCATGGCAGTGTGACCAAGCAGTGCACCACGAATACAAAGCCTCAGTTAAGTCCTGTAGTGAAGAAAAGGGAAGAAGGATAAAAAGAAAAAAAGATAAAAGAAAAAAAAGGGAGTAAGTTCTTGACCCCAAAAAATCTACAGAATTCTCTAAAGAATTACAACTTATAAACTCTGAAATGAACAGTCACATTTAAATAATTTGATTTCCATTCTTAGTCCCTAGCTGAGGTACTGTTTGGAAGGATTAGGAGGTGTGGCATTGTTGAAGGACAAATGTTGCTGGGAGTGAACTTCGAGGTTTTGAGAGTCCAGGCCAGTGTCTCTCTGCCTGCAGCCTGGGGATCAGGATGTAGCTCTTAGCTCCTTCTGCAGCACCATGTCTGCCTGAGTGCCACCATGCTCTCCACCGTGATGATAACAGATTAACCCACTGAAACTGTAAGCAAGGTGCCAACTAAATGACTTTTTTCTATAAGCAGCATTGGTCATGATCTCTTTTCACAGAAACAGAACACTAAAACAGCTACATTGCAAGATCTTGTCTAAACAGACAGGTATGTGTAGACACACATGTGCCATAACCCAGTTAACCATCCATATTCCGTCTACAAGAAGCTATATAAATTATCACTTAGGCAGTCATTAATCATTTAAGTAACTTTCATCAAATGGTACTTAACTGAATTATTTAGTTCCCAAATCACCTATATTTATGCCAGAACTTTACTATATAGATTTAACCAAGGTACTGAACTATATAATCTTGCTTTGGCAAAAGGACAGAGATACACTTCTTACTTAACCTAGAATGGTCCACTCCTAGCCAAGGTTATCACTGGCACTTTAAGAATCATCTACCCAAAGCTAGGGAGACAGCTCAGCCATTGAAGGCTGGACTCACAACCAAAAAATTTTAAGAAATAGCTATCCACAAACCCATTGTAAACTCCGCTTTACATCTCCTTATTCAATAGCTTCTTAGTCATCCCAAATATATAATTATCAATTCTAAAAACTTCTTCAAGCTGTTTTGTTTCCTCTATAAAGCACTGTAACATCTCATAAGCATGTTTGATATTTAAAGAATTTTATTACACTGCCACTATCCATTATGAAACTAGTAGTACCCAAAACATTTTATTGTCCCTTAATAGGAGAGGTATTTAGAATACAGCCATAAACTTGACTCACTCTTCTGTGTAGGTTTTTTTATGTTTCTAAAGATGATTCGTTTGCACATATACACCTCTCCTCTTTTTACTGACTGCATATTCAAGAACCAGTAGCAGCTGTCAATGGGCTGTTGCTCTCACAGCCCATTGGGAAGGAGACCCACTGGAATACACAAATGAGCGCTAGGGCTTCAGGACAGGAAGGGCTTCCTCATAGCATGCTATTTATTACTAAGGATAAAAATCAACTCCTTAAAGTCTGTTTCTAAAACTACCTCTAGGAGTAAAACAAAATGTTATGCTAGAACTCATGCCTTTATTGGATCAATTTTTAGCAGTTATTTCTCCCATGTTTAAAACTTTGGGTTTTAGTATGTAACCAAATCACTATTATCTGTCTTTAGTATGTTTTATTCCAATCACTTGCTCTACATGTAAAATCTGGTCTATAAAATATCAACTACTTCTTTTAGCAGGTACCTTATGTAGGTTGGAGGCATAAGTAAAAGGACCATGCATTCAGAGAAACCCTGTCTCGAAAAACAAAAAGCAAACAAACAAAAACCAAAACAAACAAACAAAAAAGGACAGTGCATTCAGCATCTTTATAGAAAGAATCTTATCAATGAGGAACATTTCTAATAGAATAATAGGATGACTCTAGTGTAGGATAGGCTCAAATATTCTACATAACTCCACCATGAGTATAATGAGTAGCCTGTGCTGTTCAAGAATAAAAGACAAACCATGTGAGCTCTACTCCCTTCCACAAAGGAAAAGTTATCTCCTGTACCTCCAATGGTGCTAATATGAAGATATAAGAGAATAAACAACATATAGAAGCTGAGAAAAGACAGATGCCTTTTTTTGGTGTATTTTACAAACATTCCATTTAATTCTATTCAAAGAATAAAAAGATGCGGGACAGCCAAATAAGCCTGAAGAACAATTCATGAGTACCTTTGAAAAAGAATCCCTGATCTTTCAAAGACATTTATCATGAAGGGGTGTTGGATTTTGTTGTATGCTTTCTCAGGATCTAGTGAAATGATCATGTGGTTTTTTTCTTTGAGTTTGTTTATATAGTGGATTACACTGATGGATTTCTGTATATTGAACCATCCCTGCATCCCTTGGATGAAGCCTACTTGATCATGGTGGATGATTGTTTTGATGTGTTCTTGGATTTGGTTAGAGAGAATTTTATTGAGTATTTTTGCATCAATATTCATAAGGGAAATTGGTCTGAAGTTCTCTTTCTTTGTTGGATCTTTGTGTGGTTTAATCAGAGTAATTGTGGCTTCATACAACAAATTGGGTAGTGTCCCTTCTGTTTCTATTTTGTGGAATAATTTGAAGAGTATTGGTATTAGGTCTTCTTTGAAGGTCTGATAGAACTCTGCACTAAACCCATCTGGTCCTGGGCGTTTTTTTGTTGTTGTTGTTCTTGTTTTGTTTTTGGTAGGGAGACTATTAATGACTGCTTCTATTTCTTTAGGGGTTATGGGACTGTTGTGATTATTTATCTGATCCTGATTTAACAACCATGGTGGTTATTTAGTGGTGTTGGAGAGTAAACCCAGGTCCTTGATTATGCTAGACAACTGGTCTACCTCTGAGCCTCATCCCTTGCCTCCTAAACATCAACTTTATAAATTCCAATTACATGTTTGTTAGTAATCATCAGAATTCATCAAGGAGTCTCTCCAAAATATAACCAAGCAGTGAGCAGTGAATGGGTTAGTTTGTACCAGAAAACAGTATCAGAACAGAATTATATTTGTATTTTGCTAAAACTGGTCCATAAGTATTTATGAACATTATATTTAATGACTATTATGCATTTTGATAAACTGACAGCCAAGGAACCACGTATGGGGGTGCATGATCTCAGCACTCAGGAAGCAGAAGCAGGTGGGTCTGTTAGTATGAGGGCTACATAGTGAGATCCTGTCTCATAAAAGGGGAGGATGGAAGGAAAAGGGCTGGAGAGATGGCTCATCAGGCAAAGTCCATTTACTGCCCTTGTAGAGGACCTGAATTTGGTTCCTAGTACTCACATGATGGTTCACAACCACCCATAGCTCCAATTCAATGGGATCCAGTGCCCTCTTCTGACTTCCACAGACACCAGGCATACATGTAGCGCGCACACACACACACACACACACACACACACACACACACACACACACACACACACAGAGGCAAGATACTAATATACGAAACAAAAATAAATCTAAGAAAAAGTTTTAAAAATTATTCTAATAGTCAAGGTGATTTCTAAAAATTTTTATTGATTCTTTATGAATTTCACATCATGCATCCCAATTACACTCATCTTCCTTGCAACCTAACCTTACTCCACCCTCAGGTTAGAAAAGAAAACATACACACACACACACACCAAAACAAAACACATCTTATTGTGGAAGCTGTAATGTGTCCCACAGTATATCCTTTACTTGCAAATGTTCATTGTAATGAGTCACTGGTCTAGTTTGAGCCTCTGGCTTCTACTACACTATCTATACTGAATCCGCACTGGGACTCTTCTTGGGTAGCCTATGTTGCCCTGTGTCATAGAGATCCTTCAGCTTTGAGTCTACAGGACTGGCCCCTTCGTGGACTTCAGCAGTTGGGTGGATCAATTCAAAGACCAGGATCTGAGCCTGGGTGGTAGCTGAGTTGGTCAGCCTGCCAAAGTTCCTTCACCCACACCATCAGGATGATCAAGCTCTCCAGCACTGCTCCAGCTAGCTCACCCAATGCCACAGCTGGCAAGGGGCAGAGCCAGTTTTCCTGCCTGCCACAAATAGTGAGGGCTGAGAAGGGGTTGGGGGAGGCCATTTCTTCCTTGGCAAGTATGATCCTTTGGTTTAAATACCAACTGACCGGTTCCCAAATTTGTCAAAAGGCTCCCATTGTTCAGGGAATATGATTATCTCTTGGTATTTATTTTGGTCTAAAATCTTCTTATATACTAAAATAAACAAATAGAAATACTAGCCAATACACTAATATAGTCATAATATAACTCTGCCCTTAAAATATTAGGTCTAGCCCTACATTATATTATTTAGCATCACTAAATAATTTCGTTTATTACTCAGAACAGTATTCCTGAATACTTCTGTTTCTGGAATGTTGACCAACACACACACACACACACACACATGAGAGAATGAGAGAAGCCGCAGGTATTCTTCTAATTCACTAATACATTCCAGAACAAGTGTCATTTGACCACATTGTCCTAGGATGGGAAACTGGAACTTTGTGGGTCCCGACTTATCCAACCCAGCACCAGAGGAGACTCCTATCCAAGCCTCTTGGTGCAATCATGAGAAATCTAGCAAGACGGCGGCTGCTTACCAATGTGTGACAGCACAATGCCTGTTAGTGTGCAAAGACTCGAATGATAGAACACGGTGAGAAGATATGGAACTCAAGAGTCTGGCTTATTTATTATTTAAAATAACAGGATTAAAGTTGTCTAAATAAACTATTCTCTTTTTTTCCTGCTTCAGCCTTGCCGAGTGCTCGGGTTATTAGGCCCCCACAACCATCATATCTGACTCCACTTTCATTTTTAAAATGAAACTCAACAGTCTTTTAAAAAAATACGAATTTCCTGTGGGTTCAAACTATACTATCTCATGGAAACTGTTCTAAGAAAATAAAATTCGGTGAAAGTTTTGTAGGTCCTAACATATTTCTATCAAGTCTAATTTTTACGTGTCTTTAGGAAAAGCAATAATATATAATGACATGTATCCTAATTTCTCTTTTGCTAGAAATTCTTTTTTATCAGCTGTCATTTTTCTCTGACCAAGATCTGAATCAAGTGAATTTTTTAAATTAAGATAGAATGATATAATAAGGAAAAATTAAAATCTAGGAACAAACTACTAAACATTTGTGTCAAATAAATTAGCAAAGTTCTTTGGGTCTTTTTTGTTTTTGTTAATTTGTTTAAGTTAAAAGACAGTATGGCAAAGACAGGTTTAGAATGAAATTCCTCAGCACTGCTGGTGAGAAGTGGGAATGGAATGGAAGACGCCAGATTCGAAAAGTATCACGGGCTTTGAAAGTGGCTGGGGATGTAGCTCAGCGAGGAGAGGAGTTGCTTAGCATGCACAAGGCGTGGGTTTGATCCCCACAACCACATAAATTTGTTATGGCAGGCGGTACAAGCCTGCCATCTCTGCACCCCAGAGGCAGAAGCAGGGGGTTCAAAGTCACCCTTAGCTGAGTCGGAGGCCGCTCTGGACATTAAGATCCTATCTCAAAAATAAAAGCTTTGAGGGCTGGAGAGATGGCCCAGCAGTTTACAGCACTAACTGCTTTTCTAGAGGTCCTGAGTCCAATTCCCAGGAACCAAATGGCAGCTCACAACCATCTGTAACAGAATCTAATGCCCTCTTCTGGTGTGTCTGAAGGTCAACTACGGTGTACGCACGTACATAAAATAAATCTTTTAAAAGATAAAGCCTTTAACATTCTCAAGGTCAATTCAGTAAGTACTCTTCAAGTCCTTCCATCTAAAAACCGATAGTTAAAAAGAGTCCCCAATAATAAATAAAAAATAATTAAGATATGTATTCATGTATGTTATTAATATTTTTAAATTACTCTTTGAGGGGCTAAGAGTACAGCTCAGTTGGTAGAGTGCTTGCCCAGTATGCAGGAGGCCCTAGAATCAATCCCAGGCACCATAGCAACCCGGTGTGACGGCAGCTCTGAGGAGGGAGAAGCAGGAGAATTAGGAATTCAAGGCTGCACAGTGGATCAGAGGCCAGTCTGGACTACATGAGATACTCTTAAAAAAAAAAAGTAAATAAGGTTTCATTTTCGATTAAGAACTTTGCTGTTCAGTAATATCTTATAAAATGTTTTTATAGTCATTTGCAATGCAGGTGTATATTGTATATTTATAAAAAACGTATGCATAAAAGATGGCTGTCAAGGTGGATACCAATGTTTACATAGCAGGTACTGCTCTATAGAAAGATTATGACTATTCTTATTTTCCTACCTACCCTTCCATGTTTTTTTTTTCACTTTACAATCAGAAAGGCAGGCAGATCTCTGTGAGTTCAAAACCGGACTGGTCAACAGATTGAGTCCCAGGACAATAGGGCTATTCAGAGAAACTTTGTCTGGAAACCCATCATCATCATCATCACCACCATCATCACCATCATAATAATTTAAAATGTATTCTCAAACATCTTTAAACATCCATACTTCAAAAAGATTACTAAATTGCCTCAAATTATTCCCATCTCAGGTACAAGAAGGAATTAAAACCACAAGAACGGTATCTTACTAACCATCTTTTTTTTTTTAAGGTATCTCATCTTTTCTCAAATTGGCTTTAATATTTTATACTTCCTAAAAACATACCATCTCTAAAACTAACAGAATCAAGGTGCCAAATTTTTCCCAAATACTTTAGGAAAATAACTCATTAACAATGCCACAGTAAAACTAAAAACTGTTTCTAATAAAACTAACACCATTTATTTGAAAGAACAACATGGTGGGTAGGATGCAGCCCAGTGATCCAGTGGTTGACTAGCACAGAAGGGCCACTCCTCAGTATGAACACCACGTCTATCTCATTCCTGTAATTTTTATGCAGCAAAAAAAAAAAAAAACATCTTTAGCCAGACATGGTGGCACATGCCTTGCACCCCAGCATTTGGGAGGTAGACCTCCGAGTTCTAGGCCAGTCTGGTCTACACAGCAAGTTCCAGGACAGCCTAGTGGAATGAGGAACGTGGTAGGTCCTGCCCCACCCCCACCACCAAAAAGGCAGAGAGGAGTTATCCGGAACTTAGGGGAGGAAATCAGCACTCTGGAAATGAAAGGCATATGATATAGAAGCATTTATTCATAAAAAGACCAGATTTTCAGTTAACACAGTGCAAATCACTGGCATCCCTGCCCAAGGCTGCTCGCTATGCCATTCTAGGTGAACATGGAAACAGACAAAAAACAAAACAAAAACAGACAACACACACTACACACACACACACACACACACACACACACACCACACACACACACAAACACACACACACCACACACACACACACACCACACACCATACACCACACACACACACACCACACACACACACACAAACACACACACACCACACACACACACACACACCACACACCATACACCACACACACACACACACACACACACACTCACTTACCACACACAGTTCCTGCCCTGAGCACTGCTGGTTACAGTGACCTGGGTGAAAGACAAGCAAGAGGCCTGAAGCTTAGAGAGCATAAGATGGTGTCATCCCTAGATTCAGTAAACTAACTAGAAATGTAACGGAAAGCGAGACAGTTAGGAGTCTGGTTACTTTCCCATGTGTCTGAGCTGTGGTTATGCTTTGTGGGGACATAGAAGAAACTGGCAGGGCCCAAGCCGTCTACCTACACCTGGAAGTCAACAGGGCAATAGAGACCATCTCTGTGCAGGCAGAGGGGACATGAGATGACCCAGCAGAGAGTAAATGCCAAACCTCCCCTTGAAAACTGCCTGAAATTTAAATGTTCCCAAACTCACACAGGATCTGTCAGCTGTGAGTGGCTTTTGACCATAACATCAGGCAGACACAAGCCAACCCTCAAAGCCACAAACCACAGCGAGCTGGAACACAGGAATTTAAGCACAGACAAGTCGGCTCTCCCACCTGCCAGGAAGCAACAACCTGGAGAGGGGAGCTCGGGAGCCAGAAACATTACCGTAAAGATCCTAAACTGTCCACAACCTGGAGAGGGGAGCTCAGGATCCAGAAACATTACCGTAAAGATCCTAAACTGTCCACAACCTGGAGAGGGGAGCTCAGGATCCAGAAACATTACCGTAAAGATCCTAAACTGTCCACAACCTGGAGAGGGGAGCTCAGGATCCAGAAACATTACCGTAAAGATCCTAAACTGTCCACAACCTGGAGAGGGGAGCTCGGGATCCAGAAACATTACCGTAAAGATCCTAAACTGTCCAGCTCTTAGCAAACATGACACATGCAGAGAAAAAGTAGATGTGACCCACAGGCTACAAAGAACTGACTGGACACAGAGAAGACTTCAAAGAGGCTATTTCCTTCGTGGAGGCAGAGGAAACCATATCTGATCGGCTGATCAGTGATTCAGTAATCAGCTTCATTAAAGAGAAAATTACAAGAAGGGGTCACAGGGAAAACGTGTTGAAAAATGTAACAACTCGGGTTTGGTTTGGTTCTGAAGTCATTAGAACAGCTCAATGGAAGGAAGAATCGAAGACTAGGGCTAGAGGGATGGCCAGTGAGTAAGTGCTTGCTGCGCATGCGTGAGGTCCATTTCACGTCTCCAGCACCCAAGTAAAGCCAGGTATGGCAGGACACACAGGTAAGCCCAGCACTGGAGAGTGGAGAGACAGGAGGGTCCCAGGGACTCAATGGCCAGTCAGCAAACGGGTTCAGTGAGAGACCCTATCTCAAATAGTAAGGTAGAAAGTGACCGAGGAAGAGGCCGACCATCAACCTCTGGTCTTCACATACACATGCACAGGCAAGTATTTCTGCATCTCTATGTGCACACGTGCATACGGTTCTATAGACACTAAACAAGTGGAGCCAATGTTAAAAGCAGAATCAAAGAACTTGAAAGGCAGATCAATAGAAATTATTCCACTGGAAAAATGAGAGAGCAAAGATGAGTTGTCTAAGAACCCTGTGAAACACTGTGCACCACACTGACAGCGTGTGGAAGTCCCTCTCAAACATGCTACAAAGAGGAGAGGAAGAAACTCTCAGAGATGTTGGCAAACGCTGGGGGTTGGTCTGTCACTATGTATGCCATTGCTAAAGTCTCAACCCCAAGATCTGGTTGTTGTCCAGACAAGTGTGTTCTCACATACACTGGCCTTTGTTGGGTAACCCTTGCTCCCCAGTTTAAAGCTATTGGTTAATAAAAGGCTAGAGCCTGTGATTGGATAGTAGAGAGAGAGAGGTGGAACTTAAAAATCGAATGAGAGAGACCACGGGAAGATGGAAAAAGAAGACAAAGAGATCAGGAGGCCTCCATTAGACAAGATGGACCAGCAGCACGTGGCCCAGAGAAGTGCACCCCAAGGACAGCTGATGGAGCAAAAGCAGCCTGAGCGAGACTCAAACAGTGAGTCACAAGGGACAAAGGGTTTGTATATGTGAGAGAACAGCACAGAACCCGCCCAACCTAGGCTTATAGCTTGTAAACAAAATACCAAGTTTCTGTGTCTTTTATGTGGGCTAGATAGACTATATAATTCATCTATAGGCAAACAAGTTTTACAGTTTTATAACAGTATTTACCTAAGATAGTATACACATCTCTAATCTCAGCATTATGAGGTATAGGGAAGAGGATAAGAAGTCCAAAGCCATGCTGGGCAACTGTCTTAGTCAGGGTTTCTATTCCTGCACAAACATCATGACCAAGAAGCAAGTTGGAGAGGAAAGGGTTTATTCAGCTTACACTTCCATATTGCTGTTCATCACCAAAGGAAGTCAAGACTGGAACTCAAGCAGGTCAGAAAGCAGGAGCTGAAGCAGAGGCCATGGAGGGATGTGCCTTACTGGCTTGCTCAGCCTGCCCTCTTATAGAACCCAAGACTCCCAGCCCAGAGATGGTCCCACCCACAAGGGGCCTTTCCCCCTTGATCACTAATTGAGAAAATGCCTTACAGTTGGATCTCATGGAGGCATTTCCTCAACTGAAGCTCCTTTCTCTGTGATAACTCCAGCTGTGTCAAGTTGACCCAAAACTAGCCAGTACAGCAACTTAAAACCCTGTCGCAAACAGGACAAGACACAAAAAGTCATCAATGTTTAGACCTAAGAAGTCCTATGGGCCTCGGCACAGAACAGACACAAAGACACTACCCATACTAAGCATGGGTTATTCACATTGTTAAAAGTCAAAACCAGAGAAAGCTTCCAAATAGAATGTTAACATGACCTAAGTTTTCAGTATAACAAAGAGAAGCCAGAGGGCAGGGAAATGGCATGCTGTAAGTGCTGACAGAAAAATATGCCCCTCCAACAAGTCTATATGTAGAAAAACTGTGCTTTAAAAACACGTGTGTGTGTGTGTGTGTGTGTGTGTGTGAAAACCCACCATGAAGTGAACTCATTCCAGGAAGCAGAGACTGCACTGTTAGCATATGTGCAACAGAGGTCACAGGAAGTCTTTCAGGCCAAGGAAGTGACGCCAGACAGAAGCTCAATTCAGGAGGAAGGAAACAAGTGCAGAGCACCAGAAATGGTGAATATTTGGTCCACAAAAATGCTAGAAAACCACAAACCATGGCCTTAATAAGGGATTAATAACCAGAATTTATAAAGAACTCAACAAGAGAAAAACAGCCTAGTTTAAAAATGGGGACTGGACTTAATAGACATTTCTTCAATCATGTGAAAATTATCAATAAGCACATGAAAAATGTTTTCTCCATACCACAATCATTCAGGGATGGTAAGCCAACCCACTACAAAACAATACTTCAGGAACATTTGATTGGCATTTACAAAAAAAAAAAGGCAAATACTAGTGAGGCTATGGAGATTCTGGAAGCTCTCACTGCTGGGGAGCAACATTGTGTGGCACTGTGGAAACCAGTATGACACTACGCTGTATGGTGAGCATGACCTGCCCTCCACCCCCCAGCCCCAGCCCCAGCCCCACCCCCCAGCCCCAGCCCCAGCCCCACCCCCCAGCCCCAGCCCCAGCCCCAGCCCCAGCCCCAGCCCCAGCCCCAGCCCCAGCCCCAGCCCCAAGCCCAGCCCCAGCCCCATCCACAGTTCTTGCGCGTGCACACTTGGCTCCTGGCTGGAGGAACTGTTTGGGGAGGTGATGGTATATTTAGGAGGTAGAGCCTTGCTGGAGGAAGCATCATCACAACACTAAGGCTTTACAGTCTATCCCTGCTTCCTGTTTACTCTGCTTCTGGACTTCTGAGGCCATGAGAGGCCAGCCTCCTGCTGCCACCATGCCTTTCCTGCTATGACAAAACTATATCTCTTCTGGAACCATAGGACAAAAATAAAGCCTTTCTCAAGTTGTTTTCTTCAGGACATTTTATCACATCAAGAGAAGAGAAACTAATAAACAATTGCTCAAAAAACCATTTTTAATTACCATATGTTCCAGTAAATCCCTCCGGGGAATACACTCTAAAGAACTGAAAGTGGAGACTCAGATATTTGTACATCCGTTTTCATAATAGCATAATAATCAAAATGCAGATTTATGTCAACCAGGAAACTGACGTATAAACAAAATACAGAATATACACAGAATGGAATGTACTTAATTTTTAACATGTGTTATAACGTGGATGACCCTTAAAGGCATCACGCTAAGTGAAATGAATCGGTTACCGCAGGACTAAGTGTAGCCAGTCAGACATCTGGAGTACTCACCTTCACAGAGCCAGACAGAACGGAGCATGGTGGTTGCCAGTGGCTACAGGAAAAGGGACTGAAGAAGGAGTTCAATGTTTCATGCAGACAGTTACAGCTAAGGCGTAAAACTCTGTGGGCAGATGGTGTTGACCAGTGGACATCAATGTGAAGACTTGATGCCGCACAACCAAACACCTGATAATGCTTAAACCATTAAATTTTGTTTTGCAAAAAATAATGAAAATTGACCTGAGATGTAGATTTAGATGGTAATTAGACTAAGTACACATAAGGCATTGGGTTCAATCTCCAGTACTACACTAGAGGTAGTGGCCAGGGGTAGTGGCACACACCTGAAATCTCCTCACTTGGCAAATGGAGTCACAGAATTTCAAGTTCAAGGTCATTCTCAGTTATCTAGCAAGTTCAACACTCACCTGGCCTACAGAGACCCTATCTCAGGGCTGGAGGGTGCTATGGACTAGTAAAGTGTGTGTCATACAAGCATGAAGACCCGAGTTCTTGCCCCACAATCCATATGAGAAGCTAGGCATGGTGGCTTATATAATGCTTATGGAAGACCCCTGCTAATGTCACTGCTGAGCCCCAAACCCCAGAAAGAGACCTTATCTCAAAACAAATGCATTTGAAGTTGGTCAATGGCCTCCACACACACCCACACACTCTCTCAAAAGCCATCCAAGAAAATCTTTTTAAATTAAAAGTTTCAATGTCTTTAAATGACATGTATTTGGATAAATGTAAGACTCCGTAAGTACATTTCCTCGTCTCTTAATTTCTTTAAAAGATCTCAAAAATAATGATTAGAATGTCGAAGCTGCGGGTTTCTAACGTAAGCAGCACGGGTTCAGGAAACACTGAGTGGACTCAGGATGTCTGTCCTTTGGCGTTTCCAGGTCCACGCGCACTTCTGTAAGACAACTGGATCCCTACACACAGCTGCACCTGTGAGAGATGGGCTCCTCAAAGCTGCTTCCTGCACAGTATCCAGATGAGTAGCAGGCACTACAGGACCTGGTTCGAAACTTTAACATTCTAGTCCTGTTGTCCAGGGGTTGAATCATTTGCTAAATTCATTATCTGACACAAACAAGCAAAACTCCAAACAAACAACACGTTTCTAATGGTTCCTCTCATTCAGAATAAAATCCAAGCTCCAGCAGTTAGGGTCACATACACATACAGTTGCAGGTCTCAGGTGGTTGAGGCAAAACGGCTGAATTAAAGGCTAGCCTGGGCTACATGATAAGTTCAAGGCCAGTGTGGGTGACAGATCAAAACTCTGTCTTAAGACGAAATTATTCAGTAAATAGATTGATGAATTAGTTACAAAACTAAAAACACAACAAAGAAAACACCCAAACTCTTGGCACTGCTCTCCCAGGCTCCTCTCCGCTGGCCTGGACCCAGCTCTCACGTGGGATACTCCTCTCAGTAGTCCATATGAGAGTCTATGTACTTGACATTTAGTTAGATCACTTCTTCCTGAACCACAAAGTCGTCTTACATGGTTCACATACCGGGGAAAGTCACTTCTTTACAATGTACTCCTGCCGACTGAAACCCTGCTTTTCCATCAAAGCTATAACCAAATGCCACATAAGCCCTGACACTCACTTTCCACTAAAGAAACAATCAGTTCGAATTACATCCGCCTCCTGCATAGAAACAGAAGGCACTGTATGCATATCTCATTTTACACAGGGCATGAATCCTAAACACAACACACACAGGAAAGTGTTACTAATCAGCATTATCCTCATAAATCCCACAGGGATCCATGGATGGAGTCAGATACACAGGTTCTCAAAGCCCATCCATCACATCCCTGACTGCCGTTCCCCCAGGAGCAGTCACCACTGCCTCCCTCTAAAAGCTTGCAGAAGAGGAGGTGCGGCTCCTTCTGGCAGTGGTTACTGCCGTGACTCATGGGCCTGTGGCAGGTTGTATCCCATACCATATGGAGAGAGCAACCTCAAGCAAGAAGTAGGGAAATCCCCTAGCATTCAAGTCAGTGCCTTTAAAGCCTAGAACAGCTGCACTCGAGAGCGGGCCAGCAAGCCTACAGGGATGGCAGGTTCCTGGCTCCCTCGCCCATGGTAGAACACAGACACACTGAGTGTGTACCTGGTTCCTGTTCACACTATGTAGGTGGACCCCTAAGCTTCACCTTCCTTAACATAACAGTTTAGAAACCCCATGCAGCTAACAGCATCTTGTAAGCAATAAATACTAAATGATTGTTCATTTAACTAGAATGACAGCAGAATAACCAATAAGATTATAAAGCACTGTTTTTGTAATTATGAAAATATAATCATTCCACACAATTACCTTTCTTTGCAGGAAGCAACAGTCCTCTTACAAAGTGGGAGGTGCTTTCAACTAAAAGAAAAAAAAACCACCCCCCATCTAATTTTAAAGTATAATTATTTTATTTTGTATATTGTGAAAAAACCAAGTGGTTGTTTGATTAAGAAAATAACATTACAAATACAGTCTAAGGGGGCTGGAGAGATGGCTCAGTAGTTAACAGTGTGTGCCGCTTTTCCAGAGGACCTAGGTTTCATCTTAGCACTCACAACAGGCAGCTTGTACCTGCCTACAACTCCAATTGTAAGAGCTATGACGGCCTGTTCTGACCTCTGAGTGTACCTGTACACACATAGTGTGCAGAGAGAGAGAGAGAGAGAGAGAGAGAGAGAGAGAGAGAGAGAGAGAATGAAAGAAAGTCTTTTTTAAAACAGCTAAACAAATGCAAAAAAGGGGGGGCTTTTAAGACAAGAGGCTGACCTTGCACCCCAACTGTATCTCTTTAAAGCCACTGACATAAAGTAAAGTATTATTTCTTCTCTGCAAACTCTTCCGTCAGCAGTTGGGTGAACTGATAGGCAAGATAATGGGCCTATTCTTTTAAAGAACAGTGACATCTGTGCCATACTGTTATTTCTTGTCATTCTTCACGAAGCAATATTCTACTATAAATAACAGTGTTTCTCAACAGAAAAGGACACACATCCAAATGGGCCACCTGCCGCCACATCGGCAAGTGGTGAAACAGGTGGAGCAAGCATCTAGATACCAGGAGCTCTGGATTGGCCAGTGTCTCTCATTTTAAGTGTTTAAGACAGTGGCAAAGACCGATTGACAGAGGGCTTCTTCGAGGCAGCCACTTTAACCTAAGAAGCAGCTAGCAGACATGAGTCTAATAATCCTAGCTGGGTCAACCAAAGTTAGCCACAGATACAGTCAAGAATTTCTAGGCCCACCCAGGCTATAATGAACCCTAAGACAAATGAGGCAACCCTAACCCCTGATGACTGAGCTAATCGGAACCTTTTTCTGGGGCTTCTTATGGTTTGCAGGTAGCCAGGCTCTACGTTCTGGAGAGACTGAAGCTTCTCCTGCTTGTAGAGCATAAGACAGACTAAGTGAGAGACATGCACGCGTGTGAGAGCATGCACTCGAATTTGCGTGCACGTGTGCACACACACACACACACTCACGCTCAACACACACTGAACCACACCACTTGCTATAGAGTTAATCAAGTTAAAAGACATTCATCCTAGCCTCTTCCCTGGCCCCTTTCTAAAGCCTAACAGGATCTATCTACCTTGTCTTTCCTGCTGGCTAGGTAAAGAGACTTCAATACAACTGATAAAATCTAAACTGCCCATAAAATTGGTGCTTGTTTTCCCAAAGACGGCTCAAACAAGGATGTTAAAAACAGAGAACCTTATTTACACAGGGCCAGGATGTTTGTGGCCAGTACTCCTTTCATCCCTAAGTCTAAACAACACACCTCATGAAACCATCTTATAATTCCATGTTTATCTTTCAGATAAGAGAAATAAGGAAAACAGCCATTTATTTTTACATACTATTTAAACTTTACTTTGTCATAAATGGCACCCCTTGAGCAATATAAACCAGAGAGACACAGAATTATGTGCACAGCGACTACCGAGACATCTAATCAGGGCTCTCTCAAGGAGCACTGACATCCATGCGTCCGGTGTGAACTGTCCTTTTCCACAGCTGATGAGGCCACCCATCAGTCCTGTCCCTCCCCACGGGAGCTTGTGTTTGAGTAACTTTGCCAACTTCCAAGTCACTCTGACTCATCCGTAATGATCTCTGTGACAACAGTCAGGGAGCCAGTTTTACTCCCTGCTAGGGAGCTCTTCAGGCTACTAAGGGAAGTGTGTCTCCCCACCCACTACTGACAGACTGTCAACTGCCAACTTTCACAACATCCTGTGCTCCAGACCATAGAGCAGTGCCTTCAAGTCACCATCCTAAGCCTAGCGGCCTCACTAACTCTATCTTGCCTTCCGGGTGCATCCTTTTCTGCAAGTCATGTCTTCCTGCAGTCCCCCTGCACTCACCCGATCTGCAAGTGTCCTGGGCAAGAATCAAAACGACTCCATACAACAGCAAGTTTCTATTTTGTTTTCTTTCACCCCCAAGACAAGAAGGTCTTACTGAATCGGCCAATAGGTCACACTGGCTCCAAACTTAGGACTCTCTCCTTCTTCCATCTCCTGAGTGCTACTGGTGCTGTCACCCCACCACATCCAGTGACAGGAATGTTCTAATTGCTGATAATGATCAATCAGACCACAGTGTGACCAAGACTGCTCAGCTATGTGTTTCCTGCCCTGCATTTTCTCCTTTCCTCCTGAGGAGTGAGCTTTTTCCACCATCCCTGAAGACAACTCTCAGATCTACCTTCCCAGTGGCAGCCACATGGAAGAGAAATCACTCCGATTCACCAAGATTTTCCCTGTTCTGGTTTGTTTTGAAGGAGACAAGCAGCCAGACCTCAGAACCGCAACTGGCCTCTGTACCCTCCTCCATCCTGGGATCTCAGCAATGTTTGCACACTACTAACCAATATGAATTAGAGTCTCATCTATAAAGTAAGGAGCCGCCCTTGGGAATATCCAGTGTTGACAGGACTTTGGTATACAGTGCAAAACTGTGTCAACAGTAAGTCTGACTCTCAGTCTTGTCCCTGCCACTGGTTGCTAGGTAACCAAGGCAAAGAACTGGCCAGTGACTCTGTTTATCTTTAATACTAGAAAAGTGCCTGGTATACAGAGTTTCTTTAAAGAATAATCAATAACACAACAACACAAATCCACGTAAATCAATAACACAAAGCCACTTAGGAAAGTTCTTGTCTCAAGTTAACACCCAGTAAGTGATTTAACTATTACGTACTTGAAGTATTTCCCTGTGGAATGCTGCGCTGGTTTTGTTTGTTTTCTTTTGTTTAGTTTTTGAGACAGGGTTTCTCTGGGTAGCCCTAGCTGTCCTGGAACTCGCTTTGTAGACCAGGCTGGCTTTGAACTCAGACACAGCCTGTCTGTTTCAGGAGTGATGGGACTAAAGGTGTGCACTACCATGTCCAGCTGGAATGCCAGGCTTTAGTTATATTATAAGTCTGTATACAGAGTGGGCTCAAAGCATGGAACCCATGTATTTATGTTTTCATTATAAATTATCCTTCCCTCATGCCACACTATAATAGTGTTTTCAAGATTTAAAAAAAAAAAAAGCAGAAGTAAGAGGATAGAATACATTTGAGTCCTTAGACCTTGTCAGGTCCAAAAGGGACACAATGCTATCCCTGGTGCCTACTAGCTACCAAAGCATCCTAAATACCGGTTAGAGAGCTCATGTTGCTATCCTAACTCTCCTAATTCGGCCTCCTACCCTAACCTTTTCCAGCCCAGGGGTTTCCCTTCCCCCAGCTTGTCCTTTCCACAGAACCCCCCATTTCAGACAGGCTGTCTTTGCACTCTCTTGCTCTTCTCTCTTTGTCCTCTCACTCCCTGCACCCCACCCCCCTCATGGTCTGGTCCAATCTTCTGGCCACATTTAGCCTCTTACTTTCTCTTCCGGCTCTGGACTCTTCCCGATGCCTCTGGCTGTGCTCTGCCTCACATCTACAACAAAAAACTCCCCCTCCACCATACCTTGG
This sequence comes from Mus musculus, assembly GCF_000001635.26. NCBI lineage: Eukaryota > Metazoa > Chordata > Mammalia > Rodentia > Muridae > Mus > Mus musculus. The sequence goes on from NC_000078.6 coordinate 32,019,602, forward strand.
AATGGTCACGTTCTCACTTCATACAAACATGATTTATGGAAATGAAGGGGTGGGTATTTATTCCACTTTTCTGTTATATTCACAGTTTAAAATGAAATCAAACACAATAGAATTTGTGCTATCAAAACAATATACTACTTCAGAGATGCATTATGTCCCTAGAAGATGCAAATTAGAATACATAACACTTTCCTACTATTGGGAAAAGTTCTTTTGCAGTTTTAGAAAATGACACCGTGACTATTATTTTAAATGCCATATGACATTAGTAATCTTAATATACATAAGACTGTGAGACAGACACATAATGCCACTCTGCACATAGTTTCTTGTGGGATGTGATGTTCACTGTTTGCACTAACTAGCATATCTTATAGATGATCAATACTTCTTACTGTGATCACTAAGTTCTTCAAGAACAGTTTCCAGCTGTGCAATTGCTAGCTCCAGCTCCCACTTATTCATCTAAGGAAGAAAGAGGTGGTCATCCAATGATGCCCTCTAACATGTGCCCGAGACTCAAGAGCTTGGTTCTGGGATCAAAGGTTTATTCTGGTGTGTGCTAAAAGAACAATTATGTGTCACTTCCACTTTAAGAGCATAATTAACCATGCGTGAAGAATCAGAGCTCATTCCGTGAATATGAGGTTAGTCCAGAACTAGACAATATATTAACATAACTTATCTGGTTACTATATTGTAAAGAAGGAAAACCCACCAATTATATGGATATAATGTCAACATTGACATTTATTTTTTTTATTACATATTTTCCTCAATTACATTTCCAATGCTATCCCAAAAGTCCCCCATACCCTCCCCACCACTTCCCTACCCACTCATTCCCAATTTTTTTGGCCCTGGCGTTCCCCTGTACTGGGGCATATACAGTTTGCGTGTCCAATGGGCCTCTCTTACCAGTGATGGCCAACTAGGCCATCTTTTGATACATATGCAGCTAGAGTCAAGAGCTCCGGGGTACTAGTTAGTTCATTATGTTGTTCCACCTATAGGGTTGCAGATCCCTTTAGCTCCTTGGGTACTTTCTCTAGCTCCTCCATTGGGAGCCCTGTGATCCATCCAATAGCTGGCTGTGAGCATCCACTTCTGTGTTTGCTAGGCCCCAGCATAGTCTCACAATGGTGTCAGCGTTTGGAAGTTGGTTATGGGGTAGTTCCCTGGATATGGCAGTCTCTACGTGGTCCATCCTTTCGTCTCAGCTCCAAACTTTGTCTCTGTAACTCCTTCCATGGGTGTTTTGTTCCCAATTCTAAGGAGGGGCATAGTGTCCACACTTCAGTCTTCATTCTTCTTGAGTTTCATGTGTTTAGCAAATTGTATCTTATATCTTGGGTATCCTAGGTTTTGAGCTAATATCCACTTATCAGTGAGTACATATTGTGTGAGTTCCTTTGTGAATGTGTTACCTCACTCAGGATGATGCCCTCCAGGTCCATCCATTTAGCTAGGAATTCATAAATTCATTCTTTTTAATAGCTGAGTAGTACTCCATTGTGTAAATGTACCACATTTTTCTGTATCCATTCCTCTGTTGAGGGGCATCTGGGTTCTTTCCAGCTTCTGGCTATTATAAATAAGGCTGCTATGAACATAGTGGAGCATGTGACCTTCTTACCGGTTGGGACATCTTCTGGATATATGCCCAGGAGAGGTATTGCTGGATCCTCCGGTAGTAGTATGTCCAATTTTCTGAGGAACCGCCATACTGATTTCCAGAGTGGTTGTACAAGCCTGCAATCCCACCAACAATGGAGGAGTGTTCCTCTTTCTCCACATCCTCGCCACCATCTGCTGTCACCTGAATTTTTGATCTTAGCCATTCTGACATTCATTTTTAAAGACCTTTATAGTATTAATAACGCTTAGCAAGTATACACCGTATTCTCACCACAGTTCACAAAACGTGTTAAGTACTTTACAGTAGTTATCTCATTATACAACAGCATTCCACGTGCTTGGTACATCCACTATTACATCTGACTGGTGTTAGACTGACATCTAGAGAGCAAGCAATCATCTCAGGGTCGAGCACTCAATGAGCAGGCATGTCCTGGTCTGAATTCACAGTCTAGGAGCCTCAGGACTGAGCAGGCCACGAGCAGATAAATACAAGTGGCGAACGAGATGCGCAGAGGCTAAGTTATCCTGGAGAGTAAGGAAATACGATCTGAGTAACTGACCTGCAAATTTAGAAACATTTAAATGTTCTGTTTTACACTCTGCTAAACTCAAGAAAGGAAGATGAATTCGTATTTGATTTTAGAGGGCATCTGGCAACGGATGGACAAATTTCACATTCTTACAGCCTCAACAAAGCAATTCTACTTCTAAAATACATAATGTATGAATATATTTTTATGGTATGATTATGCAACAATGTATTGTGTCTGCACTCTAAACTTCACCATTGGACAAGTTTCAGAACACTAAGCTCAGGGAGTACTGTTTATTTGTGTACATACTCACTGCAACTACGAAAACATCAATATTGATTCACGGGATTCCAATTGGGGAAAGCATTAATACTTCAGCTCTATAGTAGGAAACATGACCTCATGGTTGAAACTAAATTTAAAAACATTTTAAATTTAAATTTTCTAAATTTAAAATTAAATTTAAAATTTCTAAATTTAAAATTAAATGAAAAAAAATTCTGACTCACTGTCACTGACAATATAGAACCTGGGAACCATTTCAAATTAAAAATCTGAACTGGAGAAGCTAAGCCCTACCTCTCACAGAGGCTCACCCTGTATACCCCGTCCCCTTGTCTCACCTCTTTCTTGTGTTTTAAACTTTATTGATTCCTCATGAACGTCACATCACGCACCCCAATCTCACTCATCTCCCTGTTCCTTTATATCTGTAACCTCCCCTTAAAACAAAAACAAAGACAAAATATCCTCGAGGAAGCTGCAGAGTGCCATGGTGTGTCACACAGTACACCCTTTAGCCCAAACAGCTTTACTTGCAAATGTTCATTGCAGTGAGTCATTGGTCTGCTTCTAGGCCCCTGGCTTCTACTACTCTATCAGTACTGACACCTCACTGAGACTCCTCTCAGATATCCTGTTGTTGCCCCATGCCATGGAAACCCTGCAGCTTTGGATCTGCAAGACAGGGCCCTTCATGTTGGGATGGGCTAACTCAAAGCCCTGGATCTGGGGCTGGGTGGTTGCTGGTGGTAGCTGTTAGCCTGGGAAGTCAGCCTTCCAGCTCTCCTGCACCCACCCCACCAGGGTGAGCTTTCCAGTACTGCTCCAGCGAGCTCACCCAATGCTGCAGTTGGCAAGGGGCAGGGCCAGCTCTCTCCAGCTCTCATGTCCCTACCTGGTAAGTAGGGGAGGGGGATCTCCTGTTCCCACACCCCCACGTCCAGGGCCAGCTCTACTGGGTCACTCCTGAGTACAAGGGTCTCACCTCCTTTCTAAGTCATCAGACTATATTTACCATTTTTAGTTGCCAGGCTACTTACAAGGCTTATGATATCAGTTTCTATACTATACAAACAGAAATTAGTAGGTCTATTTATCATTTATAGGATTAACCATTACAAAGGATTTAATAATCACAATGCTGTAAACCAATCAAGCAAAAACATTCAGTTTTTAAAGTCATCCTTGGTTGTTACCTATACATTAATTTACTGCCTGAGTTGCAGAATTTGAATAGTATAAATAAAACCCAAGCACCGTGGCACATGCCTTTAATCCCTTCACTCAGGAGGGAACCAAGTAAATCTCTGTGAGTTCAAGGTTAGCCTGGTCTACATAGCTAGCTCCAGGCCACCCAGACTACAGTAAGATCTTGTCATTAAACAAGCAAAAAGAGTATGTAATTAAATTGAATTTGAATTTTCCAGACATTAAAGTTTTTATTCCCCTTCTTCAATGAGAAATGGTGATAATAAATCTGAATAAAATGAAAACAAATAGTTTGTAGAAATGTTGGTAGGTCTGTGTATTATAATTTTAACATTTCAGTACATCTCCAATCATTTGAATGGTAATGGGCTGTTTTCAGGTTTCTAACTAAAAGAAAATTGGTAACAGTTAAATTTAGATCAAAATTAATCTGAATCACTTATTAAAAGCTGAAAACATAAATATGTAAACTAGTAATTCAGAGTGCAGAAAATTTAGTGATGAATAGGATAAAATCAAAGAACATTTTTCATATAGTAGAAACAACCATAACCCTGCTAATAATAACACTAATTTAGCTGTCTCACCTATAAGAGCCTATGTAGAAAAACAGTACATTGGAAATTATTCAACAATTGCCTTTAACTTGCTGGAATTAAGCATAAAATATTTAACATAATTTTAAAGTCCAGAATGAAAATCACAACAGAAAAGTAGTTACAGGTTAGAAAGGCAGAGTGCAGGCTCAACAGGAACAAGACCCTAGGTTTGGTACGTAGCACTGCATAAACAGGGCCTGGAAACACACACACGCACAGGAGGCACACACACACACACACACACGTTAGGTACATAGCACTGCATACACGGGGCATGGACACACACACTCACGAACAGGAGGCAAATGCAGGAGGATCTGCAGGTCAAGGCCGTCCCCATGGCTACCTAATGATGCTGAGGCCTGGGCTACATGAGACCCTGTCTCAAAAAAAGAAAGACTAAAAGTGTTTGAATATTTCTTGCAGAATGTTCACAAATACCTGCATGATTGGACGATGAAGTACACAACCCTTTTTATAAATCTATTTATTGACCTTACTCCTGCTTAATAACAGATTTAAAACTATTTTGACTCAGTATTTCGATAACGTTGAAAATAAAAAGAGTACGACCTTGGGCATAACCATGCGGACTGAGTCACTCATTATGCTTCAGTCTCTATGCCTATGAAATGAGGATGGCCTAAAGTCCCCCTGCAAGAGCTGCCAGGGACTCTCTAGCTACCACCAGGGAGGCAGAGCTGAGGGCTCCTGGTGGCAAACACTGGCACTTGAATCCAACAGTCCTTATCTTCACTAGAGAACTTTATTCTTTGACAAGATGACAGATGAAAAAAGACTGAGAATTATTGAAAACTGATGGAAAACATTTGTGATTAATGAGCCATCTCAGAGTGATCTCTGCCCACAATCTGACATGCACTTTGGCCCTTTCAGTTACAACCAAGCATCATAAACTCCCTCTGAAGCAGCCACTTAACTAAAGGAAACATTTTTAATTTCAGGTAACTGCTAGTGGCAAAACATAATTACCAACATGTTAATCAATAATATGTAATTATGGATTTTAAATATTTTTGGCTTTCAAATTTAAAAAACAAGGAATTAAAATATTTAGGATACCCAAGATATAAGATACAATTTGCTAAACGCATGAAACTCTAGAAGAATGAAGACCAAAGTGTGGACACTTTGCCCCTTCATAGAATTGGGAACAAAACACCCATGGAAGGAGTTACAGAGACAAAGTTTGGAGCTGTGACGAAAGGATGGACCATCTAAAGACTGCCATATCCAGGGATCCATCCCATAATCAGCTTCCAAACGCTGACACCATTGCATACACTAGCAAGATTTTATCGAAAGGACCCAGATGTAGCTGTCTCTTCTGAGACTATGCCGGGGCCTAGCAAACACAGAAGTGGATGCTCACAGTCAGCTATTGGATGGATCACAGGGCTCCCAATGGAGGAGCTAGAGAAAGTACCCAAGGAGCTAAAGGGATCAGCAACCCTATAGGTGGAACAACATTATGAACTAACCAGTACCCCGGAGCTCTTGACTCTAGCTGCATATGTATCAAAAGATGGCCTAGTCGGCCATCACTGGAAAGAGAGGCCCATTGGACTTGCAAACTTTATATGCCCCAGTACAGGGGACCGCCAGGGCCAAAAAGTGAGAGTGGGTGGGTAGGGAAGTGGGGGGGAGGGTATGGGGGACTTTTGGGATAGCATTGGAAATGTAATTGAGGAAAATACGTAATAAATAAATAAATAAAAATACACTAGATGGATCCCCTTGTATAAAATAACATTGATGCAGTAAATGGATTCACAAAATTTAAAATAAAGTACAAATACCACACAGAAGTACAATGGAAAGCAACAGTTTATTGTAGAGAGCCACAGAGCAGACAGGGAGGACAAGAGCTTCCCCTGCTGTAGCTGCCATCCACAACCTGCGTAGACCTCACACAGCATCCGGGCAGGAGCTGTCAGAAAATACCCTCCTGGCTCAAAGGTTTACCTGGGGCCATGCAAGGAATATGTTAAACTACATAAGTCTGTCTTGAAAAGGAAGACGACTTAGGATTCCAATGTAAAATATCCAAGATCTCTGCCACCTTTTCTGATGATGGTGTCCTTAGCCTGGCAGAGGCAGGCTGGAAGCACAGAGAAGCCCTCTACAGGAGATTTAGCTGCAGTTGTGTAGGTGAGGACCTGCAATTCCCCATGGTGGTGGTAGATGCAAGGGGCAGTCCGTGGTTCTAAACTGTGTACTGACTGTTCATGGTGGAAAATGGATGCATACCTGACCCTAACCATACCCACTTCTCAGGGTGGACCTGGGATTAAGTACCTTTTGCAGGAGGAATGTCTGGGAAGGGAAGCTTACTGGCTAAGCCCTCTGGGCCTCTAGGTACCTCAGTAGCATGGAGAACTCTGTTCTGGGCCTATGTGACCCACAGGTCACATTTCCTTATGTGAGGAGCGTGGTACATGTTCCAGGCCAGGAGTCTGGTAGGGAGCGGGGAGTCGCCTAAGTCTCAGGTGTGTGCCCACCGAGCCTCTGGGTCTCAACCTGCTCTACCTTACCAAGCTTCCTGGTGTGGTTTTACTGTCCCACAGCAGAGGCACGCTTTGTAGCCCTGGATGGCTTATAACTTGCAGGGCTCTTTCCACCTCTGCCTCCTGAGGGATGGGACTACAGGTGGGCACCACTGCACCCAGAACCATCTGACTCTCAACTGATAAAAGAAACAGGAGGTCTGAATGCATTTTGTTTTTTAACCAGAGCATTAATTTTTTAAATATCAAAATGCTTGCCCAAACTGTTAACTAGGATGAAATAGCTTACTGAGCTCAGGGACTCAGCATCCATGCACAATATTGTTCATCCTCTAGTTACTGGCTCAAAAGCTGCAGGCTGGATAAATCTGATGGGAGCCATGGGGTAAGGTGGCAGCATGTACATACAAGCTAAAATAGCAGGTTGAAACATAAAGGCTATTATTGCAATCTTCAGAACAACAGTTTATAGGTCCAGCTGATAATTTAGGGGACAGAAGTTGTGCTTCTGTTCTTACCTAAATAGCTAAAGAAATTCTCACATGTGCTATTACAGTGATCATGCAAACTTGGGGTAGTACTAGGTAATTCCCCAAATTTATGTACTTATGTCTTTTGACTAATTAAAATTAAGAGCAGGAAGTGACAGAAGAGAAAAAAAAAACAGAATCAATGTTAGGATATTCTGTTCCATTAAACTTTGATACACTAAACTAATATATACACACATACAGAGAGAGAGAGAGAGAGAGAGAGAGAGAGGGAGAGAGAGAGAGAGAGAGAGAGAGAGAGAGAGAATATACGGCGGCAGGGGTCATGCTGACAGCTCTCTAAACATTCTTCCATGAGTCATCACAGTAAATCATTTTTACAGGAGACAGCTTAGGTAATTTGTCCTAATCAAATAGCTAATAACCTATGGATCTAAGACCCTCATCACTGCCTTCCTTGGGCTTAGCCTGGGGCTAACCACACTGTAAGTTCTTACTGAATATTTAATCAGTCAGTGGGACAACCATGCCACTCTGACCTCTTCTCTTTTCTATCCTGTCTTCTGCAGTATGAAGTAGTGGGAGGTTAAAGTTAGCCTTTAATTTACACAAGCACTCACAGATAATAAATTCTACCCGACCCCATCAGTCCAACCATGCCCTCTGCTCTGTACCCTTGGTCATCCTTGTGATGAGGACCCCTCAGACAGACATCATGTCACTAGCCCATCTCCCTCTCCCTGAGCCTCTCTTGTGCCTGCAGCTTCCTCAAGGATACCTCAGAGTACTTACCGCTTGGTTGCCAAGGGTGCTGAGTGCTCAGTAGCAATGCTGATCTGTGGGCTCTTCCTACCCACTCCTATCCTTTCTAACACTTTCCCCACAGACACCAGAGTCAATTTCTTTTATAAAATATTTCTGACCAAGAATATTACTTTCCTATTGCAGCACAGAAGGGCCTCTCAGAGTTCCCCACACGGCCATCCAGCATCCTGCCTGGGACACACGTGAAAAAGCTTGCGCTTCTTCGAGATTAACATCATTCAGGTACGCCCTCCTGAGTCACTCCAACTTTACAACCATCACTGAAGACTTCAGTGGCTGACCGAGCTGATGACCTATTTGAGTAGCAGTCGTCTGTTGGGAGCCGCCCCCACATTCGCCGTTACAAGATGGCGCTGACATCCTGTGTTCTAAGTGGTAAACAAATAATCTGCGCATGTGCCAAGGGTATCTTATGACTACTTGTGCTCTGCCTTCCCCGTGACGTCAACTCGGCCGATGGGCTGCAGCCAATCAGGGAGTGACACGTCCGAGGCGAAGGAGAATGCTCCTTAAGAGGGACGGGGTTTCGTTTTCTCTCTCTCTTGCTTCTTGCTCTCTTGCTTCTTGCTCTCTTGCTTCTTGCACTCTGGCTCCTGAAGATGTAAGAAATAAAGCTTTGCCGCAGAAGATTCTGGTCTGTGGTGTTCTTCCTGGCCGGTCGTGAGAACGCGTCTAATAACAATTGGTGCCGAATTCCGGGACGAGAAAAAACTCGGGACTGGCGCAAGGAAGATCCCTCATTCCAGAACCAGAACTGCGGGTCGCGGTAATAAAGGTTCCCGTAAAGCAGACTGTTAAGAAGGATTCAACTGTATGAATTCAGAACTTTTCAGCTGGGGAACGAGAGTACCAGTGAGTACAGCTTTACGAGGTAAGTCTGATCTTGAACTTTCTAACGAAATTCAAGACAGTCTATCAGAAGTAAAGTGGAATATGTTTGGCCTTGAATTTTTTCTGGTGTTAGGAGCCCTTTTGTTCCTTTTCACATGTTATCAAGTGGTTAAGATAGGGCGGATTCTGGATGAAATTCAGGACAAGCTATCAGAAGTAAAGCGGGGAGAGAGAGTAGGAACAAAGAGGAAATATGGTACACAAAATAAGTATACAGGCCTTTCCAAGGGTCTTGAACCCGAGGAAAAGTTAAGGTTAGGTAGGAATACCTGGAGAGAGATTAGAAGAAAAAGAGGAAAAAGGGAAAAGAAGAAAGATCAATTAGCGGAGGTCTCTAGGAAAAGGAGCCTGTGCTCATCGCTGGATGGGCTCGGGGAGCCAGCTCTTAGTAGCTCTGAAGCAGGTGAAGAATCCTCCTCTGAGGAAACAGACTGGGAGGAAGAAGCAGCCCATTACCAGCCAGCTAATTGGTCAAGAAAAAAGCCAAAAGCGGCTGGCGAAGGCCAGTTTGCTGATTGGCCTCAGGGCAGTCGGCTTCAAGGTCCGCCCTATGCGGAGTCCCCGCCCTGCGTAGTGCGTCAGCAATGCGCAGAGAGGCAGTGCGCAGAGAGGCAGTGCGCAGACTCATTCATTCCCAGAGAGGAACAAAGGAAAATACAACAGGCATTTCCGGTCTTTGAAGGAGCCGAGGGTGGGCGTGTCCACGCTCCGGTAGAATACTTACAAATTAAGGAAATTGCCGAGTCGGTTCGTAAATACGGAACCAATGCTAATTTTACCTTGGTGCAGTTAGACAGGCTCGCTGGCATGGCACTAACTCCTGCCGACTGGCAAACGGTTGTAAAAGCCGCTCTCCCTAGTATGGGCAAATATATGGAATGGAGAGCGCTTTGGCACGAAGCTGCACAAGCGCAGGCCCGAGCAAACGCAGCTGCTTTGACTCCAGAGCAGAGAGATTGGACTTTTGACTTGTTAACGGGTCAGGGAGCTTATTCTGCTGATCAGACAAACTACCATTGGGGAGCTTATGCCCAGATTTCTTCCACGGCTATTAGGGCCTGGAAGGCGCTCTCTCGAGCAGGTGAAACCACTGGGCAGTTAACAAAGATAATCCAGGGACCTCAGGAATCCTTCTCAGATTTTGTGGCCAGAATGACAGAGGCAGCAGAGCGTATTTTTGGAGAGTCAGAGCAAGCTGCGCCTCTGATAGAACAGCTAATCTATGAGCAAGCCACAAAGGAGTGCCGAGCGGCCATAGCCCCAAGAAAGAACAAAGGCTTACAAGACTGGCTCAGGGTCTGTCGAGAGCTTGGGGGACCTCTCACCAATGCAGGCTTAGCGGCTGCCATCCTCCAATCTCAGAACCGCTCCATGAGCAGAAATGATCAGAGGACATGTTTTAACTGCGGAAAGCCTGGGCATTTTAAGAAAGATTGCAGAGCTCCAGATAAACAGGGAGGGACTCTCACTCTTTGCTCTAAGTGTGGCAAGGGTTATCATAGAGCTGACCAGTGTCGCTCTGTGAGGGATATAAAGGGCAGAGTCCTTCCCCCACCTGATAGTCAATCAACTGATGTGCCAAAAAACGGGTCATCGGGCCCTCGGTCCCAGGGCCCTCAAAGATATGGGAACCGGTTTGTCAGGACCCAGGAAGCAGTCAGAGAGGCGACCCAGGAAGACCCACAAGGGTGGACCTGCGTGCCGCCTCCGACTTCCTACTAATGCCTCAAATGAGTATTCAGCCGGTGCCGGTGGAGCCTATACCATCCTTGCCCCCGGGAACCATGGGCCTTATTCTCGGCCGAGGTTCACTCACCTTGCAGGGCTTAGTAGTCCACCCTGGAGTTATGGATTGTCAACATTCCCCTGAAATACAGGTCCTGTGCTCAAGCCCTAAGGGCGTTTTTTCTATTAGTAAAGGAGATAGGATAGCTCAGCTGCTGCTCCTCCCTGATAATACCAGGGAGAAATCTGCAGGACCTGAGATAAAGAAAATGGGCTCCTCAGGAAATGATTCTGCCTATTTGGTTGTATCTTTAAATGATAGACCTAAGCTCCGCCTTAAGATCAACGGAAAAGAGTTTGAAGGCATCCTTGATACCGGAGCAGATAAAAGTATAATCTCTACACATTGGTGGCCCAAAGCATGGCCCACCACAGAGTCATCTCATTCATTACAGGGCCTAGGATATCAATCATGTCCCACTATAAGCTCCATTGCCTTGACGTGGGAATCCTCTGAAGGGCAGCAAGGGAAATTCATACCTTATGTGCTCCCACTCCCGGTTAACCTCTGGGGAAGGGATATTATGCAGCATTTGGGCCTTATTTTGTCCAATGAGAGAGCAGCGTTGGGGGATAATGTCGACATTTCCACTCCCAATGACGGTGATGTATAATGCTCAAGTATTCTCCTGCTTTTTTACCACTAACTAGGAACTGGGTTTAGCCTTAATTCAGACAGCCTTGGCTCTGTCTGGACAGGTCCAGATGACTGACACCATTAACACTTTGTCAGCCTCAGTGACTACAGTCATAGATGAACAGGCCTCAGCTAATGTCAAGATACAGGGAGGTCTCATGCTGGTTAATCAACTCATAGATCTTGTCCAGATACAACTAGATGTATTATGACAAATAACTCAGCTGGGATGTGAACAAAAGTTTCCGGGATTGTGTGTTATTTCCATTCAGTATGTTAAATTTACTAGGGCAGCTAATTTGTCAAAAAGTCTTTTTCAGTATATGTTACAGAATTGGATGGCTGAATTTGAACAGATCCCTTCGGGAATTGAGACTTCAGGTCAACTCCACGCGCTTGGACCTGTCCCTGACCAAAGGATTACCCAATTGGATCTCCTCAGCATTTTCTTTCTTTAAAAAATGGGTGGGATTAATATTATTTGGAGATACACTTTGCTGTGGATTAGTGTTGCTTCTTTGATTGGTCTGTAAGCTTAAGGCCTAAACTAGGAGAGACAAGGTGGTTATTGCCCAGGCGCTTGCAGGACTAGAACATGGAGCTTCCCCTGATATATCTATGCTTAGGCAATAGGTCGCTGGCCACTCAGCTCTTATATCCCATGAGGCTAGACTCATTGCACGGGATAGAGTGAGTGTGCTTCAGCAGCCCGAGAGAGTTGCACGGCTAAGCACTGCAATGGAAAGGCTCTGCGGCATATATGAGCCTATTCTAGGGAGACATGTCATCTTTCATGAAGGTTCAGTGTCCTAGTTCCCTTCCCCCAGGCAAAACGACACGGGAGCAGGTCAGGGTTGCTCTGGGTAAAAGCCTGTAAGCCTAAGAGCTAATCCTGTACATGGCTCCTTTACCTACACACTGGGGATTTGACCTCTATCTCCACTCTCATTAATATGGGTGGCCTATTTGCTCTTATTAAAAGGATAGGGGGAGATGTTGGGAGCCGCCCCCACATTCGCCGTTACAAGATGGCGCTGACATCCTGTGTTCTAAGTGGTAAACAAATAATCTGCGCATGTGCCAAGGGTATCTTATGACTACTTGTGCTCTGCCTTCCCCGTGACGTCAACTCGGCCGATGGGCTGCAGCCAATCAGGGAGTGACACGTCCGAGGCGAAGGAGAATGCTCCTTAAGAGGGACGGGGTTTCGTTTTCTCTCTCTCTTGCTTCTTGCTCTCTTGCTTCTTGCTCTCTTGCTTCTTGCACTCTGGCTCCTGAAGATGTAAGAAATAAAGCTTTGCCGCAGAAGATTCTGGTCTGTGGTGTTCTTCCTGGCCGGTCGTGAGAACGCGTCTAATAACAGTCGTCAATTCAGCTTCCTTAATTCCAGGAAAACCTCCTGCACCCTCCGCTGCTTGCCCTGTCAGTGTAATAAGTTCTTCCTTTCCCAGCAGTCTACCTCAGAAATCCCAAGCCGTGGGCTGCTGGGCAGTGGTGGCGCATGCCTTTAATCCCAGCACTTGGGAGGCAGAGGCAGGCAGATTTTGAGTTTGAGGCCAGCCTGGTCTACAGAGTGAGTTCCAGGATAGCCAGGGCTACACAGAGAAACCCTGTCTCAAAAAACAAAAAGAAAAGAAAAGAAGAGAAGAGAAGAGAAGAGAAGAGAAGAGAAGAGAAGAGAAAAGAGAGAGGGAGAGAAATCCCAAGTCTCGCTTTGACTGACATGTTTGCTGTGCCACTCTCATTTCCTACAGTTCGTTCTGTGGAGAGTTGGGGGAGAGGGAACCCAGAGCTTCACACAAGCTAGCCATGCATGAACTCTCAGAGACAACTCCCAGCAGTTTCTTTATTTCGACCTACTCCAGAAGAACAGTTTTTTCTGTGTTCATTAATGACGAACCTCGCATATTAGAAAGCAGGAATAAGCAAAAGGTAACAATGATAATTAAATTCCTGCATAGATGACACATGACAGTAACAGCCGCAGGAGTGCACACGCTGCAGTGTCAACAGCCAATGCTGGGGCTAGAAATGTGGGTAGGGTACACTGTACAAGGCCAGTCTAGAGAAGCCTGTGACATACTGCCAACAAGAACAGTCATGCGTGCCACACAGAGGTGACAGCATGTGTGGCACAACCCAGAACACGGCTACCTTGTGCCACCCACTACAAAGGGCTCCATTCATTCCTGCAGCAATGCGTGCTTGCAAAATGCCAGTCTGGTAAAATAAAATGTTTGGTTTCTGAATAATGACCTTTTTAAGGTTAAATTCACAATTTCCTTTGTGAAACCTTTTTATGTGAACTTTTGCATGTCCTGTAGGTCATGCTAAGTTCGTGTCACCTAAGCTATGGTAGTCTACAATACAATAAAATCCAGAAATAGGACGATACAATAGCCACTATCGCTCTCTGATATCTCTATAGAAGTTTCTTATTTTACAAAAGTACTGGTCTGTAATGCATTAGGAAAACAAAACAAAGAAACAAACAAAAACATGTTTCTTTACAGAGAGTTAGTGCAGCGGAGACCTACCCTTATTTTAGAAAACTGATCAAGCACCATGTTGCAGGTGGCTTACTCTGGATATATCCAAGCCCTTCTGCAAGTCTAACCTTAGATGGAGTTGGTCCAATGAGGGAACATCTGGGTTACGCCTTTTTTAAAGCAGCTGTTAGGAACTGTCAGCATGTTGTTGACGTGTGGATAACTGAGTAGACTGTGGACAGTCAACAGTATGTACTTAAGAGGCTGCACGAATACAAAGCTGGTTTTTATCCAGGTACTCGGACACGACTTTTTGTACTGCTGGCATTGTACCAGAAACATTTTCTTTTACTGTTACTTGCTTCTTAGACTTTGCTTAGCCACTTAAAGAAAATGTGCTTATGGCACAATTTGCCTCAAATCCATTCCAAGTTGTATATTTGCTTTCCAATAAAAAAATTTCGATTTACCCCCCACCCCCAAAACCCAACTTTAATTTCAGCTCTAAATTTTTCTTTATGCTAATTTTAGGGAAAAAATAATGAAATTTACCTCTGTTAAAATTGTGCTATACAATTCAATACTTGTAGTAAAGCATTAAAGACAGAATTACAACAAAAGAAAGTAAGTTTGTTATCTGGATATGTGTGTGCATTTCTGTTACATGAAACAAGTGCTTCTGAGAGCAAGCCTGCTCTGCTGCAGACCTTGAAAGCAATGCCAAACACGAACACCAAAACTCCATGGGCATCAAAGGGTCTCGCAGACCAACTATGTCAGTCAGCTGCAGTGTCTGTGAACTCACAGTAGCTAACAACAGGTCAATGTCAGGATCAACCTCTAAAACTCCAAAAAAAGCAAATTTCAAAATTCTAGAAAGTCAATTTACAAAAAAGAAGAAAACCCAAAATACAATAATTAAATGTAATACTAAGATACAAAGTCTTTAATGGGAGTGAGGGGGAGCCCTCAGTTAGACAATAGAAAAAGTGTGACTCACATCAGTAGAATAAAGAATATCAAGTTTATATACCATTAATTATAGGAATAATACACTACCTACAAGAATGCCCTTGATCTTAGAAAATATGTACTCAAGTACTTATGAACAGGTCAATAAAAAATAAAAAGGGTGATTGGGTATGGTAGCACTAAGGAGCCTGAGGGAAAGAGGGAGAGGGGAAGGTCATGAACTCAAAGCTGGCCTGGGCTCCTTCATTTCAGAAGCCAAAACTATGTGTGCATATGTGTGGGGTGTATAAAGAAAGAAGAGTGTGTAAATGTGTCAAAATGATGAATTAACAATCAAGGAATCTGGGTAAACGTGATCATTCAGTCTTTGAAATTTTCTATAAACATATTTTTCTAAATAAAATCTTATGATTAGAAAAAAACAAAACAAAACAACACAACAACAACAACAACAAAAGAAGCCTGCCTTCATAATGCAAGGCCAGTTTATCTCAGCACAGAGCACACAAAACCACACAGAAAACCTCTGTTCCATTTGGAAATCTGCAATGTGCAAACAACAAGAAAGAGATGCTCTGATTAACACTGGTATCAGGTAAGACTTCTTTCCTGATAGGCTAAGGCACAAGGCTGTGAGGGTTTATTGATTGGTTTAAAGCATTCTATAGAACAGGGCTCACACTAATATTTTGGAGAGGGTAGACAGTCTGTTGATGGTTTTATTGAAACCACTTAACCCTTAGGACAAACTTGAATATTACTGTTAGCCTCCTAATGAGAGGGCTGGGAGAGAAGGGGGGAGGAGGAGGTAGAGGGGAGAGGAGAGGAGAAGAAAAACATTTCCTTGTATTTTTAAAGAAGTGTTTACTAGGTGCTGGAGAGATGGCTCAGCGCTTTGGAGCCCTGAATGTTCCTCCAGGGGTCCCAGGTTCAAATCCCAGCACCCACCCACATGGCAGCTCACATGGCAGTCTGTAACTCCAAGATCTGACCCTCTCACACAGACATACAGGTAGGTATAAACAGCAATGCACATAAAATAAGAATAAATTACAAACAAGGAAAAGTATTTACTAAAACCCACAATGAAACAAACAAAACAAACAAAAGACCTTTAATTTTAATAACAAGACTATAAGGTGCTGTGTCTAAAATAGGTTCCATGAGGAAGACACAAAGATGTATGTAGCTGTTTTGCAGAAGACATCTGGCCACCATCTTCACCTCTGCAGAACTTATCCAACCAATCCAATCCTGTGTGGCCAGACTCTGTGCTAACAAGGTCCTCACCCATCCCCATTAGTCAGACTGCCACAGCCCTGTATTAAGGAGTGAACTGGATTCTGAAAACTAAGGTCTTAAAAACATAAGATTTCTGATTAGCAATGTGGACTACAACTGGCCCTTTTACTTACAGAACCAGTAAGTGACAGGTCCCTGGGCAAATGCTGAAAATACACAACACTGTCACAAGAAGTCATCAGAAATGGAGCTACTAAAAAAATATAAAAACAGGGCTGGAGGGACGGCTCAGTAGGAAAGAGCACTGGCTCCTCTTCTAGAGGATCAGAGTTCAATTCCCAGCCCCACCTCGGGGCTCACAACCTTCTTTAACTACAGTTCCAGGGCTCTGAAGTCCTCTGAGGGCACCTCACACACGGCATGCATTCCCCCAGACATACACATATGCATCAATATAAATAAAAGTGAATATAGAAAAAGGAGCATGAACCTAAATAATGTGTATGCTAAGTATTTTAATAAAGATACTTCTCACCCTCATGAATCATAGCAACAAAGTATAAAAGGAACCTTTTATTTAAATTATCAAAATCTGAAAATTACTTTTAATAGATGCGATATAAATACTAAAAGCTCCAAACTCTAAGCTTTGAGGAGCTTGGAAATGAGAAACATTGCATCTCACTACGTTTTCATCTAGCCAGTTGAGACCAAGCACCCATAGATCAAGCAAGTCGCACACATTTGATGTCGCGATGTGTTTCTATCCTATTCCGTAATTAATAGTGTTTCTTTTTTGAATTATTATTTTCAAAGAAACAAAGTCAAAGACTTCTGGATATTTTCTAACTGGTTTTCTTTCCTATAGAGTCTACTTCTTTAAAAACTTTAAAATTTACAGTTCAATTCTAAAAGGAAAATATTACAGAAATTAAACGCCACCCAAAAAGACTCCTTAAGCAATCTCAGTAATCACCCACAATTTTCTATATTTTAACAAGAAATCTATTTTTTATTTCCATGAAATGCTATTTTATGGAGAGCTGAAGGTTGGCTCCTCCACTAAACTGCCTTATACTGACAAAGCTTAGAACCACCCTCCAAAGTCTCTCAGACTCTTCCTATGGCGTTTGGTCAGGAACTATGTACACAAACTTTCATAAAAATTGTAAGAAAGCTGATAAAGATAGACATGTAGATGATTAAATATATCCTTATTCTCCATATATAACATTTTTCCTAAGACTCAAAGATGCACAGGAGCAGACTGGCCATGATACTTTGAAAAGCGTCTCTTGTACTTGAAACCAACATCAAGAGTCATTCTCATAATGGTGTTCGTCATACACTAGGACAGTTTTACCCCGTTTAAACATATTGTTATTTTATAATGACCTTTTTTTCCCTATTGCTTTCTCCCGCATTTCCAATTGTCTGTCATCCTGGGAATGAATACATTTTAATTGTATTTCTTTGTAGCACTCCATAAGCCCTACAATTCCAGCCAGGTCCTGATGGGATGCAATGGGTAGAAATTTAAGGGAGGAGAAGCAAAAGAACGGTGCTTGAAAACTAATCTATATACTAAGCCATCAATTACTGATGAATACATCTCGTAACAAATACTAATGGAACTTACTCATAAATAAAGGTCTCGCTTCATACAGCACAGGGCAGGAAGGGAGATAGCTCCATGAGCCATAGCTATTTCTATGGGACCAACTGCACATCACAGAGGAATGGCACATGACACAGGTTCTAATTGTTCCTCCCTGGTGTCTATCACTTCTGAAAGTCATGCTTCAAGTCAGCTCTGCTCTGGATAAAATTCTGCACTGTGCAGACATAAACACAGCCCCATCCCACAGAAGGCATGAAAAGCTGCATTTTTGCTTTCATTGTTTAAAATAAATAAATACGCAGAGATCACAGACAGCCGAGAATGGTAGCCACCGCCCCAAATGCAGTACACTTCCCTAGTTTCTGTCATTACAGGCCTGGTCATTGTGAACAAGAATTAATTATTCCAATAACTGCAGGCAAATTAAAAATAAAAATCAGCCTTAAAGAGCTTTGAGTATTACAACACAGTTGAGATTAGGCAGTTTTATGAAATAAAGAATTAATTTCTAATATCTGACTCCAAAAATGTAGTGTCTGAAATACCTTCTATTTTTTAGTAAAATAATTCTACCTCTACATAAGAGGAAGAGTAACTCTCTTAAAGCAAACGGAATACTCTTCATTTCTCTTCTCTTCCGAGACAATAGCCCATGGGGTGAATTTTCTAGAAAAGTCACTGATCCATTTCCCCATCCAACTCCCTTTCCTGAAATTAGTGTGGATAGAAACACTTTTAGCTGTATCCCCTCCTCCTCCACAGGTCAAGGGGCCCACACCACACCTCACTTAGGCACTTGGTAGAGGGCTCTCCTTTGGCCATACAGCAGGGTGCCAGGGAATATAAAACAGACTGAAATGTCAAGTGGCTTGCTCCCATTCTAAAGGGTCTACTAGGACAGTTACAAACACCCATTCCTCATTGTCTCTGGGTCTCTTTTGCCCATCTGTTACATCACTGCTTCTAAACTGTCACCGGTAAATGAGAAAGTCATCTGAGTAGCCATTTTGTCAAAAGTAAGGAGAAATGTACAGGGTGAGATGAAGTCTGCCTCAGTCTGGGTCACAGTGGGACTTGAACATAACCACTCATGGCTTAATTAATTTTCAAATAATTCCTAATATATGTTTATATCACACTGGGGTTCTTCTTAGGAAAAAAAAGATCAACGAGTAAGTTATTACTCCCCACAAATTATTCCTTGTATATTTTCATTCAATAAAACTTTGAAATGCCAGCATTAGTGAGGGAAATCCACAGGACAATCAGACTTACCCGAGGCACGCCTTGTGAACCGGTTTATAACTGGAGCTAAAAGAAAAGAGTCAGAAAAAAAAATGATTAGATTTTGAAATCTCATTTTCCCAAAACCAAAAGGACACTCAATTAGTTAAGTAATCCCAAAATTCCAACATAAATTTAAATGTATAAATAATATAAGAAATATAAACTGTATGAAATTAAATACTCAGGAATAAAGCAGTCAATACCCATAAAGGAAATAAAAGTCCTTTTAAAATCAGGGTTTCACCTATCAAATTAATTTCCACTTAAGACTTTAAATAAAAAACTCTCCATCAAAGTAGGTTGATTCCACGTAGCTGGAATAGAACAAATCTATAAATGCCACTAGAAAAACAAAGCAGCGACTATATCAAATGCCAGCTAAGCTATGTGTCCTTCCACAATCTACTTTTGGAGGTGAGTTTGAAGAAGTACTAGCAGAGAAGGGAAAAGCAACATATAAAGAAACAGCCTTGTCTAAAGGAAACAAACTGGAAACGTCCATGGAAAATAAACTCAGCTTAGGTGAAGGATAGTCGGTCCTTGCCCGTCTTAGACTGAATAGCAGGCAAGCTGTCCACAGCATACTACTGAGCCCACAGAGCGCTGCGTTACAGGACGGTCTGCGCCTCGATCCTCTATCTGCCCACTGATTCTACTCAGCTCTGGGTTTCTTTTTGGATCTGCAGACACCAATATCTCCAGAAATAGAAAAGGTTTGGTGTTCTTTTTGACTTTTCCTTTTTTAAGAGAGGTGAGTAAATGAATGAATGGCTGGCTTTAGGAAAGTATGGCCAGCGTGCCCATTCAAAGAGTTTTGCATTCACAATGATGTGTTAACAACACTCTACTTGATGTTTAAGGTAGCAAGGAGGAGTGCTGTCTATGCTGTGGTGACGGAGGAGACACACTCTTCTCAGCACTGTTGTTTCATGAAGAATATGTTAGTTACTGCGGGAACAAGCTTTAGGGGAAAGGCTCTGTGGGGCAGAAACTTCAAGCTTTGAGCATCACTCAGTATATTTGTGTTTTTAATAAATAGTACAGTAGAGGGGTTTTTTTTAGGTGATGAACTTGAGGTAGATCATACACACACCCTGCAGCAAAACTGGAAAACACAAACCTGAAAAGCACTGTCCTAGGAAATGGAAGGCAAGAGGAAGGGAGGAACTACTGAGTTCTGAAATTGCACAGTGAGAAGTCAATGCTTTCCCCGTGCCAATCTTCACTATCCTAAAGTGTTTACTGTGAAATAACACAAAACCCACCTACTGAGATAATACACAAGCTGGGAGTGGCAGTGAACGCCATTAATCTCGGCACCAAAGAGGCAGATCTCTGAGTTCAAAGACATCTATCTTGTCCACCTCAGGAGTTTCACATCAGCCATGGCCATACACTGAGACTTTGTGTCAAACAATTAATTAGTCTATGGTAGCAAATTCTATTTTCCAAATTGTCCAAGATACAAAATGTATTTATATTTTATACACCACAGTAATTCAGCAGATACAAATTACTTACACAAAGAACTTTACCAGGTAAGCTGTACACACACACACACACACACACACACACACACACACACACACACAAAACGTTTCATGAACACTTTAAACCCCCTTTTTGCATCCTTAAGAAGGGACTCTTCCAATTTTAGTATATGTGCTGCCAAAGCATGTACAAGAAGGGACTCTTAAAAGAGCCGCCCTCTAAGGCTTCCTAGGACAATGTCTTGAGACAGCACTGGTGAATCCAACCACAAGAATGCAGATGGGGAACATGGGCAGGTGAAGAAGGTAAAAGGCCTGCCACAGCCTTGGAAGAGAACACAGGTGCTCTGCCCCCGCCAGCCTCTTCAGAAGATGAAGCCACTGTGGCCTTTGCTGTAATGTGTTCTCCAGAGACCTTATGCGTCTGTGTTTTTCCTTAAGGAAGATTTCCCACCATGATCCTGTCAGCTAGAACATCTTTTCCTCTGAGGGAGGGATCAAAGCCAAGGGCCGTGAACATGCTATCCACATACCCTACCACACTCCTTTACCCCAGA
The DNA here is from genome assembly GCF_000001635.26 of Mus musculus. NCBI lineage: Eukaryota > Metazoa > Chordata > Mammalia > Rodentia > Muridae > Mus > Mus musculus. The sequence continues at coordinate 32,040,681 of NC_000078.6, forward strand.
GTCTGTTTTCTGAATTTGTGGGAACTACTTCAGTTGTCACACTGATTCAGAGCACAACCCTGACAGTCAACCTCCAGGACACTTCTGCACAAGAAGGAAAGCATTCCAGAGCTTGTGTTCTGTATGACTCCTATTGTTATGGTGTGTGTGTCCATGTATTTTTCATACTCACTTTCCACTCTGTTTGAGACAGTCTCTTGGAATTACTGGTTTTTGTTTCTCCTCTCTACATATGCCAAGCTAGCTGACCCACAGGCTTCTAGGAACTGTCTCTGCTATCCATTTCCACATAGGAGCACTGAGATTGCAGGCCCACTCTCGTTTCCGTGACTCTCTGTGGCTTTCAGGGATTCAAACTCAGGTCCCCGCACTTGCATGTTAAGCTCTATCACATTGCAAGCCCCCTGTTGGACATTCACGTCTGCAAGAGACTATCTGTAACTATGTGAGCCTAGATCCTAATAGTGTTTTAGATGCACATATGACTACTTCATGCAACTTTACTATGTATCAACATTTCCCTGGTAGTGTGTTATCAATATTGCTCACTGGGTGAAGGAACTTGTCGCACATGCCTGCAGATCTGAGTTCCAGTCCTAGGACCATGCAAAGGTAGACAGAATCAACATCATAGAGCTGTTTCCTGACTTCCACATGAACACTGTGACATATGCACACTCCCTACACACACACACACACACACACACACACACACACACACACACACTAATAACAATTTTTTTTTTAAAAATTCCCCAGCAGAACAACAATATAAATCAAAGAATTAAATTTCCTTTTCTCTTGTATTTTGTTTCGTCTGGAATTTTACAATTACATGTGTAGAGGGAATCTCTTATAAACATCATCTGTCAATGAAAAACCTGGTGGCTAAAGAGCTGAGGCAGGAAATAGGAGGTGGAATACTGGCAGGAAGAGAGAGGATTCTAGGAAATAGTAAGAGATAAAAGAGAGCCACGGGGAGAGCCACAGAGACAAGACAAGAGATGAGATGGGAGACAATGGCAATAGTGATGTAAACCAGCCGAGAGATGCTGAGGAGACACAAAGGAAGAAGAGGGCCAGGCCTGAAGGAGAGGTAACCAGCACATGCTAGACAGAATCGTTTAAATGGGTTAAATAAGGTATGAGCTAGTCAAGGAACAGCCAAAGCTCAGGCAGGCATTTATTAATAAATATTTAGTCACAGAATCATCAACCTGGGACCCAAGGCTGGGGAAGGAAAAACGGGTTATTATGGTGTGTGCGTGTGTGTGTGTGTGTGTGTGTGTGTGTGTGTGTGTGTGTGTGTGTGCAGAAAGAGAATATCTCCAGAATATTCTCACATAACAAAACCAACTACAGCATGTGAGTATACGTACCCAGGGGTGTGCAGGGGTGAGCTACAGGTGGCTCTAGGGTGTCACCTATGGCAGGCCCTTGACTCCATCTCTAGGTCACTCTGAGATGGGGTAGAGGCCAGGTGCCCAGACAGTTTGGCATGATACTGGCACTTGAGGGCATGGCCCTACGGGGAGGTCTATAATTTTTAACATACATGTCTTTAGAAAACAACCCACCCCATTACTGCCATGCCATTTATGGTATGTGGGTAACCAGAACAATCCATTTGGCCAGACTCTACACATGGCATTCATGTTCATAAGAGTTTCATACAGATGGGAAAATCTATAACTATGTTAAGACTTTTTCCTCACATGCTAAAGCACATAGCTACTAAAGCACCACAAATTACATTCCTTTGTTTATCTTTGACAGTCTTTGTAGAGACTGTATCTACTTCTAAACTGTGAGCATGTAAGAGCCACACAATGATGATTCTCACCACTTGACAATAAATGGGGCCTAAGAATGGTCAGTAAACAAGACAAGTGATGTTAACAGGGCAGGCGGCTTTCAGTAGTCAAGGCTGCACATACCATGCCTGACCATCAAAAACACTCCAATAGACATCCATATCCCCCATGCCCTCTCTAAGAGTCAAAAGAAACACAAGTATCTCCTATATATATTTATAGTGAATTAAGACGTCATGCTTACTCTAGAGTTTTAATCTAGCTAGCAACAAAGGGAAGAAGATCTGAAGTCAGTGTGATCTAGCCAAGCAATGCCGTACATGTTCTCGGTACATGTAACTTACACGGTGCTGTGTGTGCCAGGAAGTGAGGCAGGAGGAAGGCAGGAGTGCAAATACACACAGAAGTCATGTACGGCTAGAAAGGAAGGGGTGGGGAAGCACACACGAAAAGGGGGTCCTTGGCCCGTGGCTGCCCCATGAGCCACTTCCATGAAGTCTGATGAACCTACAAAATATGAACAATAAGTACTGCTCTGCTTTCCGAGGATTTCATCAAGTTGTATCTTTTGACAGTGCTTGTCAACTATAAACTCTCACCAACGACAAGGGACTAATACTTGTTGTAACTAATACTACCATTTCTAAAGTATACAAAAGTGAACAGCAATACAGAGTCTCAAAAGTAAACAAACACGGGACTAAGGAGATTGATGGCTCACAGTGTAAGCACGCCTGCTGCTGCACAAGTCTGAGGACTTTGGTTCAAATCCCCAACCCCTAGCACTTTGGAAACAGAAGTTTACTAGGGCTTGCTAGTTACAAGCCTAGGTTTGGGCCCAGTGAGAGACCTTGCCTCAAAAGAATGTGGCAGAGAGAACTGGAGGACGCCCATCTGTTGGGATTATCTTCTTGTGAACTGTGTAAAGGTTCTTTGTATTGCTCAAATGTTGATTTCTGTACCAGCAGAGACCTGAATACTGTCCGAACTTTGGTACTGCTATTTTTTTCTGAGCCACTGCCTGTCTAGGTGTTTTTATAAACTCTTCTCTGTCACCGTCTGATTGTTTTCATAAAGAGCTGACAACCTATAACAGGGCAGGAAAGGAAAGGAGAGACATTCAGGCAGAGACAGGAACTGTGGGAAAAATTGAAAGGCATGGGATTTGCCAGCCAGACACAGGGAAAGTCAGATGTACAGGGACTGAAGGAGAAGTAACGGGCCACGTGGCAAACGTGGATTAATATAAACGGGTTATTAAGTTATAGTAGCTAGCTGGGAACAAGCCTAAGCTATAATGCCTATGTTTTCATAAATAATAAAAAGTCTCCAGGTCATTCATTATTGGGAGCTGGAGCATCAGAAACACTCCAACCATACCCATCTTCTGGCCTCACACACACACCACATATACAAAATTAACAAATGAAGATGTCTAGTGTGTGACAAATTGAGTTTTCTCAGTCTTGGTTTCCATTTTCAGTTGTTCTTTGTTCAATAAATATTCTGTGGATGCACATACATGTGTGTGTGTGTGTCACACACACAAATTCATAGAATACAGAGAGGAAGGAAGAGGAGGAGCAAAGAGGAAGGAGAGAGAGGAGATAAATGATTTAGATAATATAAAATACTAGAAAGAAAAACAGAGGAAACACACTGTCTACCTGTGAGACAGGTGTGATTTAAGAATATATGAAATGCCTTACATTTTGGAAAAGGTAAGTCCTCAGAGGATTCCCAGAGAAAACAGCAGACTATTTGTGTACGTGCTTTCTCCCAGAACCCATCCTGAGAAACACTGTGAGCCTTGTGCCACACTAGGGCCATCCTTATGCTTGTGTAACAGAGCCTATCACTGACACACTAGACACACTAGACACACTAAACTCCCTTTAGCTCTTGGACTCCCAGGAGACCAGAACTATAACTGACTCAAGTCCTCCTCCAATCTGGAGTATCCTTAGGAGCAAAAGTCCTCACCCTGAGGTAAACTGAAGAAGTCCCTCCATTCCCAGGAGAGAGACCAGCCTTCTACAGCTGCCTAAGTAACTCTGTCCACAGAAACGGCTACATTTCACTCTCTGTACCCAAGGTTACCCTGGCTGAGTTAACACACACTGGTGGATAAGCTGAAAAGTACACAGAGCAAGCCTGTTTGCTTCTGCCTAATTCCTGCCACATGGGTGGACACAGGCACTGGCATTCCAGCAGTCTCTGCCCGGAGGGCTGAACTAGGTCTACTCATATTTCCATACAATTGCTTCCAGAGCTCACCACACTTAGAAGAAAAATAGGTGAAAGAAGAATTCAGAGAAGGCTGAAAAGCAAGATAGTTCACAAAATAGAAGCCATCAGTTAAAAGCAGGAAGCAATGAGACCGATTTTCAAAATGCATAGACACTGTCTTCATTTCTGAGCATGTTGCTGTAAGAGACATTCCAAGCTAAACAAATATGAACTGGGTTGTGGTCTGTGGTCACATGCACACACACACACACACACACACACACACACACACACACACACACACACACACAAACGTGCACACGCCACACACAAACAAAAGGCCACTTCATTTGTACTAGAATTACATTAGATAAATGTGCCTTTTGCAGAAAAGTGTTCATATGCCCTGGAGTAAAATATCTCCAACCCTATTAGAATCCATAAAACAATTAGCATCTCTGTCTTCATATTAGTTGCTTTTTTGTTGTTGCTTTAGAAATAGAAACTTTTTTTAGTCTGTTAGCTGCCTAAATAAAAGATTGAGAAAATTGTAAATTAAAATGCATAAACTAATTATTTTTGACAGAATACTCAGTTCAGAATAAATTAACTTATGCCTGTTTCAAAAATTATATAAAGGAAAATTTACTCTTGAACCAAGAAAGAACTAAAATTTTAAAAGTTCAACAGCAAACAAGCAAGTAAATGACCCCAAAACATAAATATTTCACCATTTAGCAAAGAATACATATACTTTGCATGTGTTTAATTCTTGGTCCTGAAAATATAATTTATTTTCCATAATCCTATGCAAAGCCGGTGGGTCTCCAAGATGCTCATTACAGTCCCACACGCCCTTGCACTGGCCTCCAGCGGGGAGCGCCAGAGCAGAATCACAACTGGAGGGCCTTCAAACCCTAACTGCTTGGCCCTAAGCGACATGGATTATAAACCACGTACCTCAGAGTACATCTTGGCCTTAGTTGGGCTGTGTGAGAGGTGGGCATCTGAGGGCCGTGGCTTTCTTTTTGCTGACACAGCAAGAGGGACATAGAGCAGGTGTGCATCTAACCTACTCACATGGATTGTCGATGGAGGTAGGACAGGGTCAAATACGGGTGCTTAGCTTCTAGAACGTTCCAACGTGAATGATCACCAAAACACATACAATTTTGTTCTACTTATTAAACCAAATACCTCCAAATATACCCGACATTTTAAAATATCACTATAGAACGCAAAAAAAAAAACAAAAAAAACAAAAAACAAAACAAAACCTAACTAGAAATCACTTTTTGCTTAGGAGTGAACAGGATTCTCTTTTAATTTACAAGGACGTTGCCAACACTGTTCTCTTACACAACAAGGAAGGAAGCACAGTTGCAGCTACAGGAGTCCCAACACGACTAACCTTATAAAACCACACAGAGGCAAGACGGGGACAAAGGCCAAGTGAAGAATGTTTCCAAACTCTCTCCAGATTTAAATACCCTCTACTCGGGAAAGAGACACTGTCCAAACTACAGAAATCCAGCCCCTGCCTTTCTCCATACTGAGCCCTCTACCAAAGCTGGACAGAGCAGGCAGGACACGGTGAGGTCAACAGGGAAGGGCAGAGGCAGAGACCCATGCAGTCTGGGAGAGCTAATAACCCAGACCAATTCCAGAAGTTCAGAGTTCAAATAGCCTCATACCTAAGGTTCCCACAAAGGCCATGTTAAAAAATACAAAAGCTTTGAAATGAATTCAGCGCACAAACCAGTAGGGCTATGACAATGGCCTCCTCCTAAAGGTAGTCAGAGAACATCCTCAAACAATGAAGATGTCGCTGCCGCTCCAGCCTTAAACCAAGGAAGCCTTTCAACTGCTCCATCACAGCACACCATGTCACCTCCTCCAGAGCAAACAGCTAGCTAAAGGCCTCTGGCATCCTGTGCTGTCTTCTTCTTCACACTAACTCCTCAGCTTGTCCCTGGTCAGTGTGGTTACCAATCCCTAGCACATATGCATACACGTTAGAAAGAGTAAATCTAGATGAACTGTGCTGATGAAAAAGTATGGACAGGAGGTGCTCCCTGAGAGGTGATGCTCCCTGAGAGGAGGTGCTCCCTGAGAGGAGATGCTCCCTGAGAGGAGATGCTCCCTGAGAGGAGGTGCTCCCTGAGAGGAGGTGCTCCCTGAGAGGAGGTGCTCCCTGAGAGGAGGTGCTCCCTGAGAGGAGATGCTCCCTGAGAGGAGATGCTCCCTGAGAGGAGATGCTCCCTGAGAGGTGCTCCTTGAGAGGAGGTGCTCCCTGAGAGGTCCTCCCTGACTTCTACTGATTTTTTTTTCCAGACAAATGAAGGCGATAATCACAAAGTATTAAGTTGGTGAAACTGATATATTACAGTCCTGGTTGGAAACATTCAATAGATTTAAAGGTAGCAAAAACTGACAACGCTTTGATTGCCTTTCCCTCAAATGTCAAAAAACATTCTCATGTATGCTCCATTATTATGAAAATGGAATCTGGGTTTTGGTCTACAAGACAAAAAAGGAAGGAAGGAAGGAAGGAAGGAAGGAAGGAAGGAAGGATTGATTGACTTTACAAAAGACCCATCACAATAATGGCATTTCTCAATTAAAGACCAGAAAACAGGATTCCAACCATCCATGCTTCTGTTTTCCTTGAGCTGAAGTAAAATTAACATTCAATGGCGTGTGCCATCCAATGAGCTTTGACAAATGTCCTGGGTCATGTACATGACATCTCAATGCAATGTTAATCACTTTAGCACTGGGCAGTTTCTATGCTGGTAGTCAGTCCCTGCCACCCCACAGGATCCTCTAGTATAATGTCTGCATACCCATCTCACTTTACCTGTCTGGGAACGCCACTTAAATGTGAGGGTGCTTCTTGCTGCTGATAGCATTTGCAGCTCTTTTTTTTTTTTTTTCCTATCTATTGCTTAGTAGTACCTCTTCAAATGAATGCATCATAATTCATTTCTTTATTTTCATATTGATAGACATTGAGTTGTTTCCAGTTCAAATAAGGCTTCAGTAAATATTCTTACAGAATATACTATAGGTATAAGCCTATAGTTTTGTACCTCGTGAAGAAATGTCCACACAAGGTGCTGTTGGTCACTCACTGAAGGCGAATGTGCACAAGGAGTGTGCAGTTCTTGTCTACTCTGTCATACTCTTGCGGCTCACATAGACGGATCTGAGCTATCCTGCATCATGGCTAACAGAAAGAACTGTCTTTTTTAGCCCTTCTGGTACACATGCAATGATGTCTCCTTGCAACTCCAATTTTCACTTCTCTGATAACTAAAACCACTACTCTCTAGTCCATATGAATAGAATGGTTAGCCCCTCTTAGGACTTCTTTGTTGATATGCCCTAAATTTCTATCTTTGATTAGAATGTGTAATAGAAAACAGCACAGAATGTGTACTAGAAAATTCCAGATGTCATAACAAAAGTGACAAGAGATTTAAAAATAGAACTCATAAGAGATGGAAACTTCCTTTACGAAAAACATGACAAAATAAAATGGAAGAATCGGAAAGGGTGAATGGATAAAAAGAGAGATATGATGTTCATGGATAGATGACTCACTATAATTAGAACATTTGTCCTCTCCTAATTCATATAATTCAATGCCACTCCAAAACAACACTCACTAAAGACTTTCTACAAATTGGGAGTTTGTTCTAAAATTTCCATAAAGGCCTTCAACTAATTAAGCAATTCTGAAAGACAATAGGTAGGAATTACCATCTCATACGAGAGCATCGTAAAGTCCTACTGATTTTGAAAGAGAGGCACCAATGAAAAGATAGCTAAGTCAGTAAAACAGCATACAGACTTTAAGTTTGATTACACATTCATGGAAACCTATATTTAAAAACTAATGAATGGGGGCTGGAGAGATGGCTCAGTGGTTAAAAGCACTAACTGCTCTTCCAGAGATCCTGAGTTCAACTCCCAGCAACCATCTGCCATGGGATCCAATGCCGTCTTCTGGTGTAGTGTACTCTATACATAAAATAATCCTTAAAACACAAACAAATGAATGACTGGGAAAGCTTAGTGGTGCTGCATGCATGCCTTGTCTATTTTAGAGACTGAGGCAGGAAGATGCTCTAAGACCAGGAACTCACACAGAGACCCAGGGACAACAGTCCTTAAAACTTTTTGATCTCAAAGTTTCTTTAGACTCTTAAAAACAGCTTATCCGGATTATATCCGTCAATATTTATTAAGGGAGGTTAAACCTGATAAATGTTATATATACATATATATTAATGATAAAAATAAATGTTATAAATAACATTTTAATTTAAAATTTGTATTTTCCAAAAGAAGGAAATATTAATTTTTTTTGTGAGCCTAGTCTCAAACAGCTGAGCTACCTCTCCAGCTCCAAAGCAAATTTTAGTAAACGTTAGGATGATTTTACTTTTTTTGTTGTTTGTTTTTTTGGTTTTTTTCCGATTTTACTTTACATTCCTTTCCAAATTTGGTACAACAGGATAGGTTCTGTATTTAATTTACTGCAATATTAGATATTAATATCCTCAGGAGAACTTCACTATGTATTTTTTAAAGTATAAAAGAAAAATAAAAACATACTTCTTATGATAATTTCCATCCTATGATCCCCTGAAAGGGTTTGGAGTGGCAGGAGTCTCCTGATCACACTGGAAACTCTTTAAAAGCTCGTACATTTGCTTACTAATAAGTATGTGCACATGCATGGACACACACACACACACATATCCACTATAGTACTCTAGCAAAAAAATTGCCAACATTTACCAGAGAATTTATAGTGTTAACTTACACAAGACAACACTACATAGCAGTTTAAATAGGCTTCAGCTACATGAATCAATGTAACTCCTCAAACACTATTCGAAAAACAAGCTGAAGTGTGATAATCTGTGTAAAAGAAACTTTCTTAAGAGCACAATTCATATAAACATGGAATATATTATAATAGTTCTATTTCTAACTAAGATAGTTTCCTGGGTAGTACTAATGCAAAATATGCAGTGTTAAGTGTATCCCCTTAACACAAAACAACAAAAAGCCTAAGGGTACCAGAATGGAACAGCTGTTAGAGTAAGGGGATGCATTTTGTGAAAGTTATTTAACATACTTATTTCTCTTAGTGTCCTGGAGGTACTTCATAATCTAAAAAGAAAAAAAAAAACCTTAATTTTCTCTTCTACCTCTTTCTTGAAAGTAAAAAATCTCCCACTATGCTGACCTGAGCCCCACCAGGTTAGTTCAGGTAGCCCTGTCATAAAATTATTTTTACAAGAGAGATTTTTGTTAAAGTTCAAACACTCAAATACCTTTTGAATTAGTTTTAAAGAATTATAAAGTAAGTACTGTAAAATTATAAGAACTAAAAGCCCTAGTATTTCCTAGTGTAACCTGTTAGCAGTCAACTTAGAAATCAAAGATCTGGGGCTGGAGAGATGGCTTAACTGTCAAGGCTACTCTCACAACAAAAGTGTAAAACTCAAACATCTGTGAACATCTGGGTCTGTAAGCTAAGAGCCAGAAGGATCCTCCATCTCCTATACCATATTAAGATATCAGCGATTCCCAGTTGTGTAAGGCTAGAATTATCAGTTCTCGGAATAAACCACAGAGTCACGCTGACGTGGAGAGATGTGAAGCTGCCCCTCAGTGAGCTGAGTTTCCTAAATACCACAACAGGAAGAAACGGCAGCAAGCTCTCACTATGCACAAAGGTTTTCCCAGTTAATGTTGATATATATTAATTTATTTATTAATTTATATGCATTCCTGTCTCTACAAAGAGCACCTGTCTCATTCAAATAAAGTAGCATTTTTAACTCATCCTATCCACTCTGTGCCGAGTTGGTTCAAAGTGACTTGTTAAAGCTTAGGTTAAAATATAAGCTTGGGATTTATAAACACAAACGTATTCTCATAACTCAGCCTGTTTCTCAAAGGAGAAAGTGGGATAAAAACAATGCTTTAACTCGTGGCTTTCTTGCCACTCTTTTGTTTTCTGGGGTTAAGGTGGGAACAAAATGTTGCCTAAATCACCCTGAATGTGTAATCTTTACGGGCAAGTCATGACTGGTGTCCGTTTTCTCTGCATGTTGTAGAGCAATCAAAGGTCAGCTTCAAAGACAAAACAGTTTTATTTTTAACATAATGAAATCTAAATCTATGAGACTGAACAAAGAATAAAGCTTTTATATTTCATGAAATTCTCTTTAAATGCTAGCCGCAGACTAGCTAGCATTAGGCATATTATTTACATGAATCAGACTGTTTCTACTCTTTTGCATATATTCCATATAGATATTTAATATTCAGCTTTAACTGAGTTTTAACTGAAAAAAATTGACCTCTGTCTTAGTCAGGGTTTCTATTCCTGCACAAACATCATGACCAAGAAGCAAATTGGGGAGGAAAGGGTTTATTCAGCTTACACTTTCATACTGCTGTTCATCACCAAAGGAAGTCAGAACTGGAACTCAAGCAGGTCAGAAAGCAGGAGCTGATGCAGAGGCCACGGAGGGATGTTCCTTATTGGCTTGCTAACCCTGGTTTACTCAGCCTGCTCTCTTATAGAGCCCAAGACTACCAGCCCAGAGATAGCCCACACACAATGGGCCCCCTCACCCTTGATCACTAATTGAGAAAATGCCTTAGAGCTGGATCTCATGGAGGCATTTTCTCAAAGGATGCTCCTTTCTCTGTGATAACTCCAGGTTGTGTCAAGTTGACACACAAAACCATTCAGTACAATCACCTACCACTGGCGAACTGCAATATAACACAGAGAAAAAACTCTCGGGACAGTATTTCCCTGCCCTTCCTGCTGTTGGCAATCTGCAAAACTCCCGTGATTAAGGACAGATGACACTATTAGTATCAACAAGGAAACCCGAAATGACTTCTAATTTTGCTCAAAAACATGGGGGAGGGAAGCAGGCTCAGGACATGGAGAAGGAAGCAGGCTCAGGGTTTGGAGAAGGAAGCAGGCTCAGGGTTTGGAGAGGGAAGCAGGATCAGGAAATGGAGAAGGAAGCAGGCTCAGATTCTGAAATCTTCTAAGCAACTGCATTTATTTTAAAGTTTCATCTTCCGTCCATTATTGACTGGCATTCTTACAATTATATGACCCTTAATTAAGCATCTATGACAGGATTGTCTCTTCTTGCCTATACAGTTCAACGTATACACAGAAAGACTTACAAGAGAGGCTTTTTAGATAAAGTGAATTATGTCTTTAGTGTAAGACAAAATTTCCCACTATATCCCACCAAACTTCTGGGCTAGTGCACACATGGCTAGTGTCATGGCTCGCTGTGGGTCCTTTGTAGTCTAGATGCTTCAATCTGGACACCAGAGCAAATCACAGCTACCCTCTGTTAACAGAGTCCCAGCGGCAGCCTTTACAGCTGTGGTCCTCACAGTGGAGTTTCTGCACTGGGGAGCAGTGTACAAAGCAATCCTTGGAGGCCAAGGGAGAAATGAGAGCATGTCTATAAAGACTCCCTCCTCAGGCCAGGCCGTTGAGGCGCACACCTTTGATCCCAGCACTCGGGAGGCAGAGGCAGGTGGAAAAAAAAAAAAAAGACTCCCTCCTCTCCGGATCATATACTGTGGGACACTTTCTCATACACACACTGATATATTGGTACACTTTAAAGATCTATAAATACATATTGGGAATATACACCAAAATACATTTTGCTAGCTAAGGTATATAATACAATGAGTTTTTCAAAATAGAATATCTTCATATATTTCTAAGTATCATATTTCCAAAATATTTTACTGAGCTTCAGAAGTATCTGAAGGACTAATCTGGGTGGAACAGATGGAATGATTAGATTGTAAAGGGGGAGGGCCTGGTACAAGGCTGGGCTGTGCGCTTTCTAAGGCAAGAGCAGGTAGCTCGCTTCTTCATATGTTCTCTCAAGCCTCTCAGTACAGTGGAAATGGACCCCAGACCCCGCCAGGCCGCAGCTGGCCTAGAACCACAGCCATCAGCCTCAAATCCCGACTCTTGCCTCTCTGGGGAAGATGAAGCTGCATGTTTCTCACAGCCCTTGGTTAGCAAGGGGACGTAAAGAGCCCCAGATATTAAGAATAATTATTAGTAAGTAAAGGGACACCATTTAACATTAGCCCTCTACGATGAAATAACCGAGTTACACTTAAGTTAACTTGATCTTTTAAAAACGATGCTTTCAGGGTCTACTAGTATTTAGCCCAATGGAAGCTTTTTTTCCCTGAAAGAAAAATCCCTCAATATTACTCCCATGAACTGTTCTCTCTTGGAACAGCTGACATAAACTAAACAATGTCAGACCCAACCCAAACAGACACAGGAATAACTGTACACAGCATATCTTCTTGGCTTCACTTTCATGTGGAATGTGTGTTTCTATTTTGATCTTTTGTCTTTTTTTTTAATTAAGAAACATTTTTAAACGGCAGCAACTGGAGTTGACTTTTTTAAGTTTCCAAACATATTAAGCCACACATGGTAGAACCTACTGCTGGAACATTCATAAATGTCTCACCAACTGTGTTTTATAGCTGATTTTTTAAAAATTGGTTTTGTTTTCATTTAAACCTTGACCTGAGTTTTTTAGCTTCAGTTATTTCCACATATTATATAATAAACCCGTCTATATCATTCTAAATTTCTAACACACAAAATTTGCTCTCATAATAAGATTATGATAATGATCACATCACTGTGAGGTTTTACTGTAGGATTTTTGTCATGACAACTGGACAGTACAGACAGAACTACAAAGGGCTAGAAAATGAACAAACCCAGCGATCTCACCGCACTCTTTTTTCCCCATCGCCTCTTAAGCAGGCTAATGGTCTGTTATAAACGTTCACTGCAGTGAAAAACAGAGCAAACGAACCCTAGAAATCCTAAAGCTGCCTCTTTTCTCTAGTTCAGGCTTTTAGACGGTACCTAGCACCCTAAAGGAAGGCAAAAAAAGAATGCATGGTATAGGAGTGGTCCAAACAGCACGCAAACTGACAGTTTATGAGCACGGCTCAACTCACAAGCCCGGACCAACCGTACTCAGATAGGGACTTCCGCCTCTCACCTGTTTCATCTAAACAAATCACACGCATGCTCTATGAACAGACTCTCACAAAGGAGTTAACTCATAGATCCAGAGTAAATGTGACAGAATTACCATGTCTCTTTTTAAAAGGGAGAAAGAGATTAAGGAAAGCGGGGAGAGGGAGGGACAGATGAGAGGACGGAGGGAAGGAGGGAGGGAGGGAGGAGAAAGGAGTTGGTTCTTAGTAAGTTTCTATGTCCAGTCTTAGCCCTCTGCTTTCCACACCCAGCCATTCCTTCCCTTAACAGGTTGTTCCCTCTGGAGCTCTGGACCCCTGACAGAGACCCTGCAGCCAGTTACCTCCATCTCCTGTGCTCAGTCCCTCCCCTCCTCACTCAATCCTCAGCCTCCACTGGGGGCCTTCTCTAACGCTACTACTGCTGATAAATGACCTGTTTAAGGGATCATAAATAAACTCCTAATAGACAGATTCACTGTTCTCCTGATGGTATTTGAAAGGCTGAAAAGGAAACTTTTCTTTTTTTTTTTTTTTTTTTTTTGTAACAGCTATAAACAAAATCTTGACAGCTGGAAATTTACTGGAATCCACGGAGTGGGATCTGTAACAGTAACTAACCATTCAACACTTACTCCTCTCTCGGCACCTGAACACAGCACAGGCGGCCTCAACGGAAAGCTTTTAACCGACTTGCAGAAAGCAAGCTTGATTTTCACACACACACACACACACACACACACACACACACACACACACACGTCAGAAGCACCTCAAGCCTCCACTGTCCTTCCAGGCCCTGCCTCAGTTTCTCACACACATGCCCCACTCCTCTTATCTCCCTTTCTCAGCTCCCTTAGCTGTTTCTCCCTCACGACTCCCTCCTGCCAAAGCACAGTTGTAGGTGGATAGCAGATAAGGGGACTTCTCTGAGGCCACTGATGTCCTAATTGCAACCCCTAAAAGCAATCCACTTAGTACTTGTAACTAACTGCAAGGAATCCTGTTTAACTGCTCTCCTGTGAGCATCACAAATCTTCTGTAAGACTACTACTGAATTACGCTCAGAACTAAAACAATGCCTTCAACATTATAGTGATTGGCATGAATGATGTCATCCACTTTAGGATTTAAAGCTATCACGTAAGGAAATCTCTAATAGCTGAAGGCCACATGATCTCCTTACTACAAAAAGCCTCTTAGCCACAGATTGTAAGCTGAAGGTTACAACATGTATGACTGTGCAATGTAGCTTCACATTAAATCCCAAAGGGGGCTAAGCACCTCGGCCTTCCGAAAACTAAAAAGACTAGACTGGCTTCCAAATCAAACAATGAGAGCACTACTCTGTAACAAAAGTATGTAACTCCGCAGGACTTTCAGCTATGTCATTTAACATGTCATCAGTGCTTGCTATATACACTGCCCTAAGGACCTCACAAATACTAACTCACTTATCCTTGTAATGACCTTGTGAAGTCGGGACCATCAGCTCTATAGCTCATCAGTATGGCACTTCTCCAGAAATGCCCAAATCTAAAGTTACTATCAAAATATAACCTTTATGAATGTTTTCAAACTGACTAAATGTACTTGAAATTTTCAAAATACACTAGGAGGCTCTTTTAGGAGGCTGGAGAGATGGCTCGGCGCTTAAGTATACTTGCTGCTTTTCCAGAGGGCCTGGGTTCAGTTCCTAGCACTTACATGGTGGCTAGGAACAATCTGTAACTCCAGTATGGAATCCTATGCCTTCTGACCTTGATGGCACCAAACACTCATATGGTGCACATATATGTTGATGTAGGCAAAACATTCACATACTGAAAATTAAAATTAATCTGATATATTTTAAAAGGCTGTTATAATTTTTCTCTGTTGTACAAAAGAACTGGAAAGCCAAAAATAAATGTCTTTTGTCATGTGTTGTTGGTAACACATCAGGAAACAAAAGCCAATGA
This sequence comes from Mus musculus, assembly GCF_000001635.26. Classification (NCBI taxonomy): domain Eukaryota; kingdom Metazoa; phylum Chordata; class Mammalia; order Rodentia; family Muridae; genus Mus; species Mus musculus. The sequence continues at coordinate 32,055,787 of NC_000078.6, forward strand.
CTGGATGCTTCATGTCCAATCTTCTGATGGCCACATGGCACCAGAGGTTCTTAGTGAGGTAGTAAAGCAGGCCTGACATGCATGCCTGTAATCCCAGCACTTGGGAGGCAGAGACAGGCTGAGCTCAGGCCAGCCTGATTGACACAGGAGTTCCAGGCCAGCCAGGGTCAGCCCACACAGGGATTCCCTAGAGCAACTGTGAACTCCACAGGTAAAAGGAGCCAGCTGAGAAGGTTCTTGCATGCTCTGGTGAAGCCAGCAGACTACCCTTTCCTGCTTGCACCATCTGGCTTGTAGGAAATCAGAGGAACCATTTCGGACAGGCTTCCACTGTTAAGGTGCTACCGTGGGAGCTTCTTAGTCCTCACATGTATCAGAAGTAAAGAACGCTTGCTCAAAACTGCATGCCTCCTTTCTTCTCATGATAGCCTTACTCTCTGAATCCATGCCATGAGCACGAGGTCTAGTGTTCCAATTTCACATGTCCTTAAAGACATAAAAAGCCCTCCCCGCCCCCCATTGCTAAACCAGCTGGTATTGAGAAAGGGGTGATGTTGTCTTTGGTTGTATACCACCCGGGGACCTGATCAAGCTCCAATGCATAGTTCTAACCAAGGCCCCCACAGATGGCCCTGCTTAAGTGAAATGGGTTATAAAACAAAACCACAAGTGACAAATGTGGGAAAGAGACTGATGGGGGTGATGGGGGTGAGAGAGAGATGGTCGGAGTAATTAGAATGCATTATGCATACCTATGAAATTAATTTTAAAAGATCTAATTGTATCTTGTGTGTTCTTCGTACCCCCTTAAGCTGTAAAAATCAAAGTGAGATAAGGTTTTCCAACAAAGACTTCACATGTTTAAGAGAATGAAGTCACAGTTGCCACCTGGGAAGCAAGTGCATACATAGTATTGTCTGTCTGTCTGTTTGTCTTTCTCTCTCTCTCGCGCGCGCGCGCACACATACACACACACACACACACACACACGGGGAGGAGCATGCAAGTATGCATACATCTTTGACATTCTTGCTTCTTGCTGTGTAAGGCTCTACTGGCTTGTGTATCTATTTTTAATTTTAGTTCTTTTCCCCCTGCAACAGAGAAGACTAGTTCTATATATTGCTTAAGTTTCATCCCACACTGTCTGCTCCACAAGTGACCCTTTGTAATTTGTTCTTTACCACTTGTCAATCCAGCAGGGTAACCTGAACTATTTTTACTTTGTTTTTAATCACTTGAGAAATTCTGAACAACACTAGATCCAACAATGATGATTATCTAATTACCACTCATTTTACCCCAAGTTAACATTGATTCAACGATTTGGCCTACTATAAACCCATCAGTTAAGGGATACTACTACCCTTGCAGAGAAGGGATATGCCTCGACAGGATGGGGCAGGCTAAAGAAATGCCAAACTGTCTCCATTCTAGCTTCTGGGAGTTTCCCTAGAGAGAGTCACCAAAACTACCAGCATTCTACCACCTAAGGTTACCTGAAAGCCAGGATCGGGTCACACACACACACACACACACACACACACACACCATGAACATGGAAGATTAAACAGGAACTCTAACAACAAATGAAAGGATCATGCGAAAGGCAAGCAGGAAGTAAAAGGCCACCCTTACCTATCTGGCATCATCTCTGGCCACACCACTGCAACAATGGATCAGACGACCGCTTTTCCAATAACTACAGGTATCTGGCTTTCTAATTAAACTACCACATTATAGGAGGCCAAGGTCACAGGCTTGGTCTTTATAGGAATCTAACAAGTACCAGTTTCATGGTCAAAAACTTGCCTTTAACCTCAAGCTATTATAATACAATCACTTACACAAAAGTGACTCATAAGACAAGAGCCAGCCATGCAAAGCCATACCAACACTGGAAAAAACCTGGGACACCCAACCAGTGAGTCAACCCACAGAATAAATCTCATTTAAGAACTTCCTGATGATATGCGCCTCAAGGTCACCCAGACAGATGTAAAAAACCCGGTTTTGCTACTTTGGGTTCTGCATGTAACCTCGAACGAGTTAATTGTTCAAAGCCTTAAAGAAAATACATTAAGAATCAAGGAGAGTTTGACATGAGGGGGCTAGCACAGGTTAGGTTGTGCCTCAGCCCCTTCTGGAGATAGACCTGAATCACAGGAGTACAGGGATGAAGTCAGGCCCGCCGGTGCCAGCTCTGGACCTGCAGCACACTGGCTGTGAAACACGAAGTAAATGACAGTCTCATTAGAGCCCCCATGCAGCTGAGATGATGAACGGAGGCTTTCACGGAGGACCTAGCACACCACAGATGTCAACAAATAGCAGCCCTTTCTCTAACCACTAATAAGACGAGACACATTATGGTCATCATGATCCATTGACTAATGGCTTTCAAAGTATGATCAGGGAACTGTGGGTACCAGAGAAACCAGAGATGTTTGTTGACCGGAAAAAAATAAATAAATAAGGAAGAAAAGAAAATAAGCAAGCCTGTGTCTTACCTATTCATAAAAGCTCCTTAAGAAGGGTACTAGATCATGATATTTCTGAATCAAGCTTCAAGCTTCATGTGAAATGTAAAGTCATTGATCCTGCAATGCTGTGCTGTACCACAGGGACTGTTGTCATCCAACACTTACTCTTTCTCTACTGTGCCAAGAGAACTGCCCAGTGCCTGCTGGGTTTTCTTCAGCATTCTCCTGCATACAGACAGAACCTTAATAGGTTTGTGGGTTTTCAGTCAATTCCACAAACTTTCCATAAATGATGACTCTATCTTGATGTGTCTGTGTGTGCATATACACACACACACACATGCACACCCCCCCACACACATATATATTTATTCCCTATGATCAGGTTTGGATACATCATGGCCTTGTACAAATTCAAGCTCCATAGAGTGTACTTGTTTAAAGGGCTGTTTAAAAAGAAGAAGACCCAGATGATAGGATGCCCACAAAGTCTGAAAGGCCATCCACAAAAACAGTTTGACAAGCGTTTTGTAGCTCACAGTTCTTTTTTAAACCGATTCTCAACACACTTTACATCTAACATAATTAAAGTGTTGGGTTAGAAAAATATAAAAGAGAATTGCCCCAATTGAGGTTATACCAATGCCAAAGTTTCGGCTATGCACATGCCCGTACACATCTGCTGGATAAAGATCAAATTGTGTTATAGTCAAGAAGTTTTAAAACCCCTGGAGGTAGAGATGTTAAAAGGCAACTGGTTAAGCATTTATTACAACTGACCTTGAGTGATTTTTATAGAAAAGATGACTTGGGGAATAGAAAGCTTCATAAAAATTACAAAAGCACTTCTTTCTTCCAATGTGCAAGATACACATTCTTGCAAGGAGAAATTAAACCAAAGCAAAGTGCTTCAAGAGAATTAGATATAATTAGGTTTGACTGTATTAATACTGTATTCCAAAGAGCACAGAGGCTCTCCCAAGCCTCCCTTCTCCTTGGTGCCTCCCATTCAGGACACTAGTCCCCTTTTCCATTGTGCATTGCTTGCCTGCGCTTGCATCCCCATGCCACAGACACATAGCATGTGCACAAATGTGTGTGCATACAAGTATTAGACGTCACTGTCCTTTCTATACCATCTGTGTAAGATGCTGTCTAGTTCCCCTTCCTAGTGAGACAAGCATCTGATTTGGTGTGGGAACAATTAAAACTATGATTACCCTATTCTCAAAGCACCCAAATGTCCCAAATTAAAAATCTAAATAGCAATCTTTCACATTCACAGAGCACTAACATCCAGGGTTTGTGTGTTTTAAACAAGCTAAGAATGCATTAATTTTATAACCCATTCAACATATAATTAATTCTACAAAGGAATGAAAATCTTCCTGGGAGGAGGGCGTAAGGGAAATGAAGTGAATGGCCCTTTAGTGTTTTCACTGTGTGAAAGGCATTGTGGACACACAAATCCCACACCAGCAGCATCAACAAATAAAAGCTGCATGCATGCTCGCCTCACACCACCAAGGAAAATACTTGTCCATTTGCACACCACGGCATTTCAGCCCGGGCTCCTGCAAAACCTGGGGTTTGGTCATATTGTGTAAACACGCATGTGTGTCTGGTGTGTCAGGGAGAGGTGGGAAGCATAAGGGGTGGGACTCGCCAAAAGCAGCTATTTAAAACAATCCCTTTCTCTCCCATTCATTCTCTCTAGCTTCAGTGTCTGGCGTGGTCCTTAGATGCTGGCTGGCTTTTCATTAAGACAACTGACAAAGCTCTTAGAACTTCCCATGGTGTTATTTTTTTTTCCACACACTTTAAAAAGAACATCAAAATCATTCAATATATGTTTTGTATCTTTTTTTTTAAAGAAAGAAAATCATTGGCCTATTTCCTCATGCCAAAGACCCCCTAGGTATCAGGCTAAATATGCTCCTTTGTTATATGTCCAAAAATATCGCCACCACATGGTATTGGAAAAACTGGAAAATAAATTATTCGTATTCCAAGAATGTCACAGCTATTATCGTTAATTTGTTTTACCTCAGCGAGTCCGATTTCACACTCTTCTCACTGAGTCCTACATGCTTCGCCCTTTCTCCCAGAACACTCCATTAATAAATCTAAAGGGCTGAAAAGAGGCCGCCAAGCGCCCTTCATGCACAATGGTACTCCCGGAGCCTGAGACATCTCCAACCACGGGAAAGTTAACGATCCAGCAAGATGCCCACCCTAAATCGCCCCGGAAAGAGAGGTGACAGAGGGGCAGCGGGAGCGCAACCTCTCCTTTCCCCACCTCCAGAGAAAGGGAGGGCATGACAAGAGAGCTGAGTAGGAAGGTGGGCGAGTGGGAGCGACCGAAATGGGTGCTGAGGGGGTGGGCGTAATGGGAAGGTGGAGAGCACGGGGAAGGTGGGGAGCTCAGCCCGGGGTTCAAGAGCGAGGCGGGGTTCGAGAGTGAGGCGGACGCGGCGGCCGGGGCTCAGGGCGCGAGGGGGCCGGTCCTCACCGTTGAACGCCCCTGCTTCCGCGGCCTCCTCCTCCTCGCCGTTCTCGGAGTCGGAGCGCATGGGCTCCTCGGCGAAGTTGACACCCTTACTGGGGATGCCGCCCCCGGCGGCTGCGCCCGCGTCCCCCCAGGTCCTGCCCTCATGGCCGAAGCGCGCGGCGCCCTTGCGCTCGTTCTCCTGCTGCAGCCGCGTGAAGTGCTGCAGCGCGAACTCCAGCAGGTCGGCGGGCTGGTGCCTCAGCACCTCCACCGTGAAGCCCTGCAGCAGCTCCGTGAGCCCCGCGGGGATCTCGATGCTCATCCTGCCCGTGCACGCCGAGGCGCCTGGACGCCGCCCTCGCCCCCTATCCGCGGTCCGGTCTCGGGCTGCGCGGCTCCCGAGCGAGCGCCCCGGGCGCTACCGGCTGCGAGCGCGGCGCACTGGGCCCCCGGCGAGGCTGCTCCGTGCGGCGGCAGCAGCAGAGCGAGCACAGCCCGGGGAGGGTTGGCAGCATCTCCAGCTCCTCCCGCTCCTGCTCCCGCCGCCGCTGCGCCGCCCCCCGCCCGGCGCCCCGCCTCCGCCCGCGCGCCCACGTGATCCCCGGAAACCATGGCAACCCGGCGGGCGGGAGCACTGCCGCCTCTCAAGTGGCCCCAGGGTGGAGGCAGCCTGAGCCTGGGGCGTGGGGCTGAGGCCGCGCGCTCCACCTGAGCTCCCTGAGCGAATCCCACGCACCTTTCTCCCTGTCCCACGCAGAGTTGGTGCGGCGCAATTCCTGCTGAAACTTCAGCCTCCACCTTGGTGGCTTTTCCTTTTCCTAGAATCCAACCCCAAGAGAAACGTGCGTGGTGTCTTTTGTTAGTCGCACAGCCCTACTGGTTCTCTTCTGGATAAAAGAGATGCTGCCACTTGTCTGTCACAAAATTTTCTTTAATTCCGCCTTTTAGCCTCGTGGCTGTGATGGTTTGCCTTACAGATGCTCTGCCACACTCTGCTTAGTACATTTCCTACTGGTTACTGAGACAAAGGCCGCATTTATTGTGTAGCACTTAACAAAGTTAGTTGATCCTTCAAGACAGGATACAGGGTAGTCAGGGCAGCTGGACAGACAACTAAGGGTGTGTTACCTGATTAGCCTCTTGTTGCTTATTTTTAAAACCTTTCCTGACACTTTGCGTCACTTCAATTAAATCTCCAAAATTTGAATATAGCAATAAAAAGGAAAAGAGAACTACACATTTGTGCTTTTTAAAGAAAACCCTTGTCTTTAAAACGAGCCTATTCTGAGAATTTTGAAACAGAAAAATTTATCTTTTGCCAAATTAAACGCTGTATAAATATGCATACTTTATTTTCTACGATGCCCATTTCATTGTAAAGCAGTCCAAGTGCAAACTCACTTGAGTTTTATTTTATTCTTAAGTTTTATTTATTTATTGAGTTTTATTTTATTTCCTTAGTTGTTCTCACTTACCTTTCTGCCCACACATAAGGAAAATATGTGACTCACGAAACCCAAAACCTAGAAATCAAAAATATCATTTCGTTTTATTTTTTAAAAATTGCTTCTTACCCATTTGTTTACAATGTTTATTTATCTTTTTTTTTCATAAGGGAATTCATTTCTCAAGTTCAGTTTCTTAACCTCATAATAATAATACTGGTGTGTGTTTTTTTTAAAATAACATACTTCTAAATTGTAATTGTGTGGTGTATAAGAAATAAACTCAGAAAAATGTGGTCTTCACATGAGGCCATATGGAACACAGTATTAGTCAAGTTCTCTACCGAAATGTTTTGCAGATCCAATAATCTAAGATGTATTTCTATCATGTTTCTCCCTACTGCTCAGCAGAAAATGCAAAGAATACTAGTTAAGATGGGATTTTATCGTTGCGGTCCTCAATGTCGATCAAGAATCCTCGCTCATTCAAGCTCATTGCTGTGTAATTCTGGCTTTGTGGCTCCTCCACCTCCAGTCATTTCCTCTAAGTCAGCTAACAGGAAAGTGGGGAAGAGAAAGGAGCCTCCTTCCGGCAGCAAACACTCATCTTTTCTTTTGGCTACAACTTCTGACCACATACATTTTATTTTCTGAAAGTGAGTAATGGTACCTCCCAGCCCATGTGCTCTTCCACAGAACAACTTTACCATTCCTAAGCCCGGAGTGCAACGCAAGGGGGATTGTGACTGCTTTGGCCAGTGGTGCATTTAGAAGTCACTCTAGCCCTCTGGTAGGTGCCTGACCAAAGTTCTGATCCATGGAGTTGGTGAACCCTTAAAAACAGGAGGAGGTATGTGTTAGCCTTGAAATTTTGGTAGTTTGTTGCACAGCAATAGCAATTAAATGCTACAATGGAGAAATTTGGGGAAAATATTCTTTATTTTGAGCAGTTATGTACAAGCAAATGCTTAGAGGTGGAGGAAAACCAAGTATAGGGACAATTATTAGTCTGTGGATGTTCAACACCTTTCTCAAAAACAGAGGAAGCAAGGAACCACATTTTTAAGTATCGTTCTCCAACATGGTTTTTTTTTTTTTGTTTTTTTTTTTTGTTTTTTTTTTTTTTTTTTAACATCATAGATTTCTTATACAGGGTGTGCTAGATGGCTCGCTTTCATTAGCCACAATGCCAGGAGCTCCCCTTGTTTTAGAGCTGTAGAAGTGACTCGGGCATGAAATTAGTAATTGGATTAAATGACCTGTTGTTGGTCTCTCGTTCTGGGAGGTTTCCAAGAGAATAATACTAAGAGCAGATATGTTGGATTTAAACCATCTTGGCAATCATCACTCTGGTAATTTTTGTTTGCATCAAGTTTTAAGCCAATAACCATGACCTGAAAAGGAAAAGCTTCATTCTCATGTTCCCGTTATGCTACACTAGAACTGTTCTCAGAACAAATTTTCACTTCTCAAATCCTGTTCGGGCTTTTAATCACTGCCACATAATCTTTGAGACAATGTTTTATGATTTCCTTCATTTTAAAGATACTTGCTTTTGAATGTTTGAGTGTAATGACGGCGTTTTATAGGGACTACTCATCTGGAATTCTTTTAAAGAACATCATTGCTATTGATTCTTTGGTTGTTGATTTACAAAGCAATTTGCACTTGTTTCTCAGAGGATCAGACTAACTGCAGTTGCAAAAGGATTTAAATGCTCAGCACTGAAATGCAATAAAAATGCTACCAAGTTTATTTCTGCACGGAAAAATTGGACAGAGATATCAAATCGCTTTAATGCAACCACTTAAAACAAGGCAGTATCAAAGGGAAGCCAATAGTTTGGGCAAGCTTTACAATGAAGAATAATAACTATGGCCAATCAATCACTTAGCATTTCTTATCAATAGTTAAGGTGTATCTTGATCAAATAATTCTGGTATAAGGAACAGAAATGCACTCATAGAGAAAGGAAAATTAAAAGAAATAAAAATATGCATATTGGAACTGTGCTTGCCCAAAGCTTTGGTTTTATACCTTCAGTATTTTGTCAATGACTATGGTTTTGTTAGATCTATTAAGGTTCTCAAGAAATCAAACCCACCTAGACGGTCTTGACCATCTTGTAGACTATCTGACCTTGTCTGTGGTGGTCCAGTAAGTGCAGCCACTGGGATGTAGGATGAAGATGTAGCAATATACATACTTGACATGGCCTGCCTTATCTACTGAAAACAGTGGATTATAAGTGTTATAGACTGCTGGGCGTTGGTGGTGCACGCCTTTAATCCCAGCACTTGGGAGGTAGAGGCAGGCAGATTTCTGAGTTCGAGGCCACCCTGGTCTACAAAGTGAGTTCCAGGACAGCCAGGTCTATAAAGAGAAACCCTGTCTTAAAAAAAAAAAAAGGTGTTATACACAAATCACAACATTGTCTGCCAAAAGTGATCTCACAATCTGGAAATCCTAGAGTTTGGACTAATCAATGTAAAATATTGAATCTCTAGATGCAGTTCTACAGGGTTATGTCTAGAAGACTAGAGGTTCTCAAGTTCTAGAAGAACCGATTTTCTAGGGGGCTGATTAAAATGCTGGTGCTACAGGACACGCCCCCCTTTCAGATTCAATAGACGGAGGTGGAGCCTAAGAACTTCTGTGTTGGGGCAGGTGTGGTGGTGATGATGGTGGTGAAATGCTGTTCTGGGGCAGGCCTTTCAGAGGCAGAGGCAGGCAGATCTCTGAGTTCAAGGCCAGCATGGTCTACAATTCGGTCTTAAAAAACAAACGAGCAAACCAAACCAAACAAAAAGACTCTTATTTTGAGCAGACTAATTGTTAACTCCTTCTGTAATTCTATTCTTCAGTTGATCCTGAAAAGTTAAGGTGATTTCAAAAAGCATCCAAGAGTCTGTCCTTAAACATCATGTTTCACAAATAGAATGTGAGTTTCCTTTTGAAGAAAAGACTGGACACACATTTACCTCTCCTTTTTAAAATCCCCGTCAAAATAATAGTTAAATGAATGAGTAGGGGAAATCTCATAAGCAGAAAAATAAGAGAATCCCATAAAATTAAAATAACTGCTTTAAATTTACTGTCTTAAAAGGAAAAAAAAATTCTGGCATGTGCTTAAAGATGTTATATTAAGTTGAACAAGCCAATCCTAAGAAAATAACACTGTTTGGGTCTGCAAACACAAGGCAAATAAAACCATCAAAATTTGTAGAAACAGAAAGAAGGGCGGGTTGACAGGGGCTGGGGACATCAGAAGGCAGCCTTCTTGTTTTAGTGGGCAAAAAGCTTCAGTTTTGTAAGAAGAAAGGGTTTTGGAATTGGTTGTATAACAATGTGAATATATTTAACTGCTGGATTGTATTCTTAAAATGGATAAAGCAGCAATTCTGTACTATGTTTACTTTTCTAGTGAATTCAAAAATATATTCTATTAATTCTTTAACAGTGTCAGACGATGTATTTTGAATTTTGATCAATTTTACTCTCAGTTCCTCCCTTTACTCCTCTCAAGCTGTACCCCAACCTGGCTACACCTCCCCTTTCCTCACAGTTAATTCTTAATGGAAAATTTAATCAGAGAAAGACAGCAGAGAAGAGACAAAAGCAAATGAGAATTGTCTACTCGAACTTTGAACATACTTAACCAAACTAGACAGTGCAGAAAGGTGGGCCTGGGTGAGGAAGGACTCAGCAAGAGGGAGCCAACAGGGAGGACCACATCTGTCTCACTGAAGCACTGGCACCTATGGAGGGGATAGAGGTGACAGGGTCCTCATGCCACTGTCCTGCCTCCAGCCCCTGTGTCTCCTGGTAGGACAGTGACTGCTCCCTCCTCCTCTGACCCATCAGACATCATTGCTCCTGCAATCCCTCCTGCGGCAGCACAATTTCCTCTCCAACTAAACCATTCTAAGGCAAGCTGACTGGGATGTCCTCTGCTTCTTGTCTCCCGCTAGTCAAGCCCTGAATAATCCTCTCTCCTGCGTGGGAGTGCTAACTCTGACTCGCTTCTAACCAATAGAGTATGACAAAAGGGATGAATTAAAGTCTCAAAGCCGTTGGTTTTCAATTAATCAAAAGGGAGATTATCTTGGGCCTGACTTAATCAGGGGAAAGCAATTAAGAAGGAACAGGTTTTCTGTGCTCTCTCCTTGTAAGGGAGCCCACAGAAACACTTTATCCCCTTAACTCATAGAGCATCACCGTTTCTCTGGTCTTTTTCTATCCCCAAAACTGATCTTTCTTCTGTCCTGTAAGTAAACTTGTCTTACCCTCCTGCCCCCTAAATATTGAAGCACCCCAAAATCTTTGTCCATATTCCCTGAGTGATCTTATAAAAACCCAGCAGCTTGAACTACCATTTCTATACAGATGATTCCTGGGGTGGCAGTGGAGAGGGACCACTATAGCTGCCACTTGACAAGTCTAGGTATCATAGGGGCTCAATGCAGAAAATGAAGGACACATCACAGGAAGTCCTGAATTAAAAAACAGCAAATCCAGATATTCTGTAATGTGTAGTCAATGAGAATTCTAAACTGGAGAATTAAGAAATAACAGCATACAGTCTTCAGAAACATGTCACTTAAACAGCAAGAGAAATAGCTTGCAAGGCCGTGGAAGAAGTGGGAATGACACGCTGCCTGCCCAAATCACTTTCTACAGTAAGAATGAGGTTACAAGGACCCCTCATGGCCAGGTCTCTGAAACCATAACACAAAGATGCTGCAGCTTTTGTCTCGAGGGGAGTGAGGTGCTCATTGAGTGGGAATTCCCAGCTGCATCTTCAAGTGTAAGGACTCACTTTTAACAGGCCAGGGTCCTCGCTGCACTCTCTAAACACCCTCTGCTTTTCTCAGTTGAACATTTATGAAGCGCCCCTTTGTTTCATAATATCACGTTCTATTTCAGTAGTTTCCTCTTTGGCCCAACTTCTCTAACAGAAGTACCTCCATTGCACCGGTGAAACTCAAGATTCCTGGGTGTAGAATTCTCTTCCTAATCTGTCTCCCCGTGGGGGTAGAATGTGCCTTGTTTTGTGTGCTTGGCCTTCTTAGAGTAAATGTGTCCTTTGTTTGGAAAACAGTTTGCCATTTACCCTACTTCAAGGTCATAGTATCTTTTGTTTGTTGAACTGTGTGGTCCACTAAACTCTGTTTAGTCTTTCTCAGGGATATCTATCAGAACACAAGGGATCCTTGGGAGTGTCTAAATCACGTGGTATTTACCATTTTGAAGGTAAACTTACTTTTCACAGTTTTTTTCAATAAGGAAGTTCTAGAGTCATGAAAACATGTAAGCCAGGTCTATGTAGCACACAGAAATAGCTACCTTCTCTTACTGGACACATAACATCTTCTGTCAGCTGCATGTTACTACACCCTAGTGATTTTGATCATGCATGATAGTCTGTGGTGGCATACTTTGGCAGATGATTGCAAAGTACATAAGATTTGTGTTTGGCTTTTAACCACAAAACCCTCACCTCTAACTGCTGGAAGGTTATAGATGGCTGTGTTACCTCCACCTGACATTCGACAAGCCATTTGTTTGACATGAACATCAAGCTTTGTCTCTTAGAATGAGTCTTCTTCCCTCTTCTATTCGTTGGCTCTATAAATGGCATCATGACATCCTGACACTGCCCTAGACTCCCAAAGCCAATGTTGACTTTTGTGGACCACACTCCTGAGTGGATGAGCTGTCATGTCCTGTTGAGTCTACTCTCTGTGTCCCTCATGTCATTGTCCATCTTAGTGAGCTTGGACTGATATAACAAACATGGGGTGGCTTGGACAACAAAAGATTATTTCCTTATCATATGGGAGGATGGAAGTTCAACAACAGGGTGCCTGCCTAGGTGAGTGCTGGTGGGGTTCTCTTATGACTGGTAATGTGTTTGCCTGGCTTTTTCATGTTACATGTACATGGAAAGAGAGCACTCTGGTGTCGCCTCCTCTTCTCAGGCTACCAGTACTGTTGGCTAGGCCCTTATTCTTATGGCCATGTTTCACCTACCTCTGCACTAAACACCCATTTCCAAATATGACCACATTGAAGAAATCGGTTTCAGTGTGAGAATTTGGAGGGTGTGGGAATCGACATAATTTGGTGCAAGACATGTCCTTCAATGGATCTTTGTCACTTTCCTTCAATTCTGTGATCTCCTAATTAGCCCTCTTGTTTCCAAGTCTCTTTTATTACTACTTATGCGTTACTTGAGAAATCTAAGTTACTTTTGTTTGCATCATTTTATGCATAAACAGAGAGAGAGAGAGAGAGACAGAGACAGAGAGACAGAAAGAGACAGAGACAGAGAGAGATAGAGAGCCACAGGAACAAAACCCTCCTCTGGCTTTCTATTATGTGGAAGATAAAGGCAATCTCTTAATTATGAACCAGAAACTGATTATGTCTAATTCCCAGCTTTAGTTCAGACTCCTCTTACTTCACTTATACCACCAACACACAGAAACACTGTCACTTCTCTGGCCAGGGCTCTTCAATTTCCTACGTCTGAAATGTCACTTACCATGTCTGTCTACTTCATCTGCCTTGCCCACTCATAAATCTGACCTTTGGTCAAATGAGACAGTACAGATGCCCTCATGATTACTTCTGATGCTATGACCAGACATAATCATGTCCTATTCTGAGCATTCACTTTTGTTTTATGGTTTTTTATTTTACTTGTGGAGAAATTTAGTCTGTCTCTGGAAAGAAATCTGGAAGAAAAGAGTTATTGCCTGGCCTGTTCATGATTGCAGGAGGATTCTTTCTTTATTTTTTTCTTTCTTTATTTTTTAAAAAATAAACATATCTGTATTTATTTTTTATTATAGGTTATTTTTTATTTACATTTCAAATGTTATCTTCCTTCCCAGTTTCTCCTCCAAAACCCCCTATCCCATTCCCCTCCTCCCTGCTTCTATGAGGGTGTCCCCTACCCACCCACCCACCTACTCCCACCTCCCTGCCCTGGCATTCTCCTATGCTGGGGCATCCAGCATCCACAGGACCAAGAGCCTCCCCTCCCATTGATGCCAGATAAGGCCATCCTCTGCTACATCTGCAGCTGGAGCCCTGGGTCGCTCCATGTGTACTCTTTGGTTAGTGATTTAGTCCCTGGGAGCTCCGGGAGGTGGGGGAGGTCTCGTTGGTTGATATTGTTGTTCTTCCTGTGGGTTTGCAAACCCCTTCAGCGCTGCAGGAGGATTCTTCCAGGACTTATACAAAGTGCAGATGTTCAGGGAACCATAATATATGAATGGGGATTAGTATATTTCATACTCAAATGGGCACAAAATAATCTTACATTTTAAGGTGAGCTAATTGAAATTATATTCTATTTCAAGTGTTTGGTCATGTTATTTTTCTCAGGCTTTGACAAAATATCTTATTCAAGAAGGGTTTTGTTGCTAAGTATTTAGAACCATTGGTTTTGTTCAACATCTTCATTTTCTACATGAGAAAAAAAATGAGGATAAATGGAGATTCAAATTGGCCTTCCCAAGGTTTCCCAGTCTCTTAGTGGTAGAATTAGGATCAGTAGAATATATGCACACCATCAACTATAAATCTACTTGGTAACCATAGCCTTTTCAAAGAAGTTACCTTGCTACACAGAAATAAAGAGAACCACTTTGAGGAATCCTAACAACTCAAGGTACACCTAGGGTTCCATCTTGGTGACTCCTTTTCTGTAGACACTGCTGGTACAAAGCCACAGCTGTTGGAAGGATTTTGTTTTCTTGGGAAATATGTTTTTCACCATAGATTCTACCAGAATAAGGGTGCTTTAGGAGGATAGATGCTTTTAAAAAAATAACATGAAGTTTATAAAATATAAATAGATACCGAGAGAGGATTTGGACAAATAGTACTGTTTGGGATTTCTTGGCGACTATATGAAAGTAAGATCATCAATATTTAGAATACCAACCGCTTTATCTTCTACTTGTATGCACTGGCACGCATGATAAAGTTAAAAACTTTTGAGGTGTCAGAAACTGAATCTAGAGCTTCACAATGCTAGCCAGACATTCCTTTAATTGGCATTGTCCTACCCCCTCGCCCCCCTTTTTACTTTTTATTTTGAGATATAAGGTCTCCTTGAGCTGCCTAGAATGGCCTTGAACTCACCCGGTAGCCCACGAAGGGCTTGAATTTGAGATCCTCATACCTTTGACTCTTGAGTAGCTAGGATTAGAGGCCTCTACCGTCAGACCTAGCTCTAAAGTAAACGTTATACTAGTATTTCTAATTGTTGCTAACTCTGTGATTTGTTTTGGAGGTTTCTCTTAAACCATGTCTTATTTTCACAAGGTCTCCCCCCAGATGAGGAAGGATTAAAGGAGTGTTGGGTGCTAGCAAAATTATCCTTTGTACTGCAGTGTTGCAGTTCACAGTTGCAGTTCAGGCTTGATAGTCACACAGCCTGCCAGGGCTTCTCTATGTGTTTAAATAGAACCTGCCACCTTTAAAGAGACCCATGGACTATGCCTTTGGAGGTGTGCAATAATCCAGAGAGGATGGGAAGCTCTTAGGTAGGCAGTCAGGGCTTGAGTTTGTCATCAGTGAGAATAACACCACCATTCCAGGGATGCTATTTCATGGGCCAAGTTATGGGTTTAGATTATATTTCCCATTTTTGTTGCCTATCCCAATGAATCAGAAATATTAATGCTGAGAGCTGCACCAAGAAAACAGAATAAGAATAGCCTAGGAAGATATTTGAGATGCAGCCATTTTCCAGAATTAAAAAATATGGAGACTTAGCTGTTTGGCATACATTAAGGAGTATTTTTTTGTAATTGATGTATGTAGTAGCTCTCAAAAAGAGAATACACCCGTGAACTCAATGTTACTTATAAGTACTTTCTCTGCTTTAGGCACCACACTAGGGGCTGTCATTACACGGAAAGATCATTAGGCTAAAACAAAAATGCTCCTGTCTTTATAGTCAGTTTGGGGTAATAAGCATGAAGCAAACAAATAGGAAATAAATTACTTAGTCATGAGGAAAATAAGACATTCTAAAAGAATACCCTGGAAGACTTCCCTGGGAAAGGTGATTAGAAATGCTCCCTCTGTTGATTGCTGGGGTATAGCTTGGGGCCGCCATTATTCTCCATTAGATAGAGCAGGAAAAAGTGGTCAGTAGGGCGCTTTAGTGAGAGCAGCTGATACCATTATGCAGAGCTGGCTTGGATTCATCATCCGCACCCACCCAAAGCAGTTAGCACAACAGCCATTTTCCATAGGGCGCCACTTCTAAAGCACCTCCAGCTCCCCACAGCTTGCAGGGTTGGTTGGTCATCCCAGATGGCTTAATTGCATAATTGCGAGAGCCTCTAATGCTAACGGGAAATGGGACACAGGTCAGCATTACTCATGAAAAAAACATAGTTGACAATGTTTTTTACTCTTAAGCTAACAATGCTTCACTCATACACCTTATACATATTTCTTTTTTTAAAAAAATATTTATTTATTTATTTATTATATGTAAGTACACTGTAGCTGTCTTCAGACACTCCAGAAGCCTACTACATCAGATTTCGTGACGGATGGTTGTGAGCCACCTGTGGTTGCTGGGATTTGAACTCAGGACCTTTGGAAGAGCAGTCAGTGCTCTTAACGGCTGAGCCATCTCACCAGCCCCACATATTTCTTTTTAAAACATTCAGAAGTTTGACATTAAAAAGGAGAGGATGCGAAACATTCACAACTATCTATCAAATGCGAGTTTTTCATTATCGAAATATATTAATGTGCATCTTCAATGAGACTCTCCTTATGTTTATTATCTAACTAATCAACAAACATAACCTAACATGAATATCCCCTCCTATTCACTTTAATGTTATTCTAATTAACTTTCATTTTTACTCATTAGAGAGAGGTTTTCTCCCCAAAGCATAGTTGCACTAGTATTTGGGGGAAAATAAATCCTTAACATTCTAAATGATTTCTGTGTTCTTGTGTGATGTTCGCTGTCACACCTGTAAACTGCATCAATCCATTTTCCATCTTCAACTTTTTATTTATAAATAACAGTTCTCTGAATGGAAGAACTCTGCTCTTCATTCAAAGCAGAAAACTTTGGTGTTTGGCTTTCCATTAAGATAAGAGAGAGGGGGAGGGAGGGCAGGAGAGAGAGAGAGAGAGAGAGAGAGAGAGAGAGAGAGAGAGAGAGAGAGAGAGAGAGAGAGAACTGTTTCTAATCTTATCCATCTTCCTACAAACTTGGACCATGAACATCTGGTTTTGAGCTTTTTCCCATTGAGGCATGATTATAAAGGACTGTAGCTTTTTATTGCTGTGACAAACAGCACGACCAACATCAACCTGATGGGGAGGTTTACTTCATTTCACAGGTCACACTTGATCACTGCGAGAAGTCAGGAACTCAAGGCAGGAACTGATGCAGAGGCCATGAAGGAGCGCTGCTTACTGGCTTGTTCAGTCTGCATTCTTACATTGCCAGGGACCACCTGCCCAGAGGGGGGACCACTCACAGTTGGCTGGGCCCACTCAAGTCAAGAAAATGCCCTACAGACTTGCATACAGGCCAGTCTGCTGAGGCAGTTTCTTAATTGTGATGCCATCTCCCAGATGACTCTAGCTTGTTTCAAGTTGACAAAAAACTAACCAGCCCAGGAATCATCACAGAGTAAGAGACCTTAACCTTGTAGAAAAAGCCAGCACTGAGAGAAGCCAAGGGTCTGTCTTCTAAAACAACAACAACAACAACAACAGCAGCAGCAGCAGCAGCAGCAGCAATTCTGTTTCTTTCTATAAACTTGATCCCTAAACACCGGAAGTATCCTTTTCACTAACTACCAACTTCTGAGAGCAGTGACATCACACTTGGTCTATTCTATCCCTGCAGTAAAATGCATCTCAATTGGCCCATCTCACAGTTTCTAAGTGGTGTGGATCTATCACTGTGAATCCACCCGTTTACACTAACGTACCCCTTTAGTCATTTATTCCTTTTCAGCCTTAGAAAGCTTGACCATGCCCCGTGATTTGTCACGTCGGGCACAGCCTAGGCCTGATGAGTGATTCTTCTTTGAGGCTTCAGAGGAAGCCCATGAAGCTCGTGAGTAGCAGGAGCTGCACAAAAGCCAGAGAGTAAGATAGTTACTTCACTTCAAACTTATTCTCGGGTGTCTTTGTCTCCTGGAGTGGAACTGGATACTAGATAATCTTATATAGGTGCAGACTTGCGGTTTTATTTGTGTCTGAGTAGAAACACCTCACAACCATTGCAGTTCAAAACTCTAGAGCAAGAAAACTGCTGTCTCAAAACCCAAAAAAAAAAAAAAAAAAAAAAAGTCTCTTTATTCAGTGGCTCTTCTAGTTGCACTTATTGTTTTAATTTTTAAGAAGGGAGATTGCCAGTGTAGCACTCACTGCCACAAGCTGTGCAGTTGCGTTTCCCTGTATGGGGAAACCACGGGTTAGCACATCTGGAGGGCCTTGTCCTAGGGAAGCCAGCTTTCAGCTAACCGTGTCTCCCCTGGTGTCTTTCCTGCCAGGTAGGTAGGGCCTTTTGTTTTATGGTTTGAAAAGTCATACTCTCGTGATTCTAATGAATTTTTCCTTTTCTTTTCTCATTTATAAAAGATATTTTTATCCGTCACCACCTCAGTCTCTCTATAGTTGTTTATACTGACTCGAGACCTACATATTTGTCACCAAAATGAAAACAGAATCCATCTGTCCCTGTCATCCTTATAATAATATTATTCTTGTAGGCTAACAACTTGCATATGCACTTTCCCTTATTTATACACAATACTGGCCTTACACCTGAAATTCCGTTTATAAAAGGGGTATTTTAAGATAGTGATACAGTTGATTATAGGTATTTCAAAAACAAAAAAGCATAAAGAAAAACTAGAACCTCGCAGATTTCTAATACTGAGAGATAGTAAATTGCTATTTTTTAAAAAAGAAATTTTGGAACATACTTATTTTTTTGGGTTTTTTTTTCCCCTCCTTCCTGGGGTTTTCCTAAAATAAAGCAAACCACCTTGAGCATTTCTAATTCCGCCTCTTTATATTTATAAACCGTTGCTCTTCCATAAACATTAGATCTCTGCTCTCTGATAGCCCTCTTCCTTCACTGATTCTGCACAGAGATTTTTTTCTTTTTGCTTATTAATGTTTCATTAGCATTTTCCCAGGCGGTATATTTTCAGCATTTCTATTGTTATGCATATTACAGCGGGTTGCATGAATATTCGTGCCTTATTTCAAGCTTTCTCTGTAAAGCATGGGAATTCTAATCACATTTTTGCCTGGTGTTTTTTTTTTTTTTTTTTTTGTATATTTCACAGTTAGAAGGGAGCCCAAAGACTGGCTCTATTTTTAGGAGGTTTATGCCTCATTGTATTGATGATTGTCTCTTAATACAAAAGCACTCGTTCTAGCTCTCTTTTTAGGAGCTCTCTTATTGGCTTTAAAAGCCTCAAGCCTCAAAGTTAAGTTTCTTCCTAGCATGACTTTAGGCCTGGGGGATCTGCTGACACTGACTACAAGTAATATTTGCAATAAAATTACAGAAGGGAAGTTGGTTTGAATTCAAAGTCATTGAGTGCCTCTGAAGACTGCAGTGCTGTTAACTTCTTGATGGAGATGGGAAAGTCACCAATGCCATGAATTTCATTTCCATTTCCCCGGAATCAAATCAAATTTACTGGCCAAAGCCTTCTCCAACATGATGGGGCATATTGCAAATGGAGGAATAGCCAGCCAGTTCCAGGAACTCTGTTTTCAACTTTATTATGTTCCCTAATGCTCAGACGGTTGCCTTTGCCACTTAAACTCCAGCCTTCCCTTAGGAAAACAAACAATACAAGCTTGGAGCATCAGACGGAGTTTCGATTTTATCCCAATTTCTTTCATAACCAAGAGGTTGACTGTGTGGCAGTGGTACTCGTCTGGACCCCCGTCCCCCTGTAGCCCCGCCCCCCGTTTATTCTTGCCGACTTGACCTCTCTTTTCCCTGTAAACTCTGCTACTGTGTCCAAATTTTATTTCCACTCCTTCTGTTAGTCATATTGCATCACTGACAAAATACTTGAGGGGAAAACCTCCGCAAGAAAGGAAAGGTGCATTTATACTCGAGGCCTCTGAGGTCAGCTGGTTTTATTGCAATGGGCCTGCAGTGAGACCGAGCATCAGGGTGACAGGGGATTGGAGAGAAGAAGCTGCTGGTTGGGGACAGAGAGAGACAGAGTGAGGAAAGGCCAAGGAGAGGTCACACCCTTCAAAGGTCTTAATGACCTTTCTTAGACCTGCCTCTCCTCCAATCAGCTCCCACCTTTCTCTCCTCCAATCAGCTCCCACCTTCCAGGATTGTTACCACTCACTACTGGTCCCTTCAGTAGCTCATCCCATTGATTACGTCAGTGTCCTCATGGATCTGTTCCCATTTCCCAGAACCTTAGCCCTGAACACTGCCTTAGGTACCAATGCCTTCCCCACAAGAATGAGCCTTGGGTGGGAGGGGCCACGTCCTCTCCAACACATAGCATTTCTGTCTACCCACAGTGCCTCTTCTGAGTGAAGTCTTTCTTGTTCTGGTGCCGTTTTTTGTTTTTGTTTTTGTTTTTTTAGCTTTCACAAACCTGCCTCCCTTTCTTCTTCATTTCAACGATCCAGTCTCCCTGGTGCATCCTGGCTCTCTGGCTGCCTCCTGGGTGTCACACAGTATTCTCCTCCCCTTACCATCCCCGCCTCCTTGCTTGCCTTCCCTGTTTTATCTGACCTCTCACCAAATTTACTCCTGGATTTCTACAGACTGTGGTTTACCCCAAGCGCCAGTTGGAAACTTTTTCTATTGTAAAACATTTTTTTTCCTTGTGTTCTTCTAGAAGCCATGACATTCTGGGTTCCAAATCTGTCGCTTTGGCAATTTATCCGGTGTGTGTGTTAGTTATCCTCTGAGTGAGTTTTACTGGTGCTGTGTAAGAATGTTTCACGGCAGCATGTTTTTCCGAAGATTTCCTCTGCCTTGCTGTGCCCCCCCCCCCACTCCATCCCCCACCCCTGTTATTCGGGTTTAGGAGCTTAAGAGCAGTTTGCAGCATGGTTCTAATTCTGGAGAGTGAAGCTATTGCTGGCACTTCATTTATTTGCAGGCTGGAAGCCTGGTTGGAAGATAGGTTGGTTGTCAACCATTGTTCCTGTGGTCTTACAGCAGGGCAGCTCTCTTCCTTGCATAGGTCTGAAAGAAAGCAAGGGACAAGTCATGTGTTTTGTTTCATCACCGAGTTTGGGAGCAACACACCATCCCTTGCATTGTGCAATTCCAAGAAGGGAGCCTGTCCTTAAGGAAAGAACATAGTTTGTCCTCTTGCAAAAAGAAAGAAATTCTATTTAAAAAAGAAAATTACCATGCCAACCTCCATCTTCCTCCTTTTATGGCAAATACGTTTTCATATTGTTTGCTATTTTATTTCTATTTGTTTGTTTGTTTGCTTGCTTGTTTTTTGAGACAGGATTTCTTGGTGTAGTTCTGACTGTCCTGAAACTCTACAGACAAGGCTAGCCTGAAATTTGTGGATCTGCCTGAGTGCTGGGATTAAAGGTGTGTGCCACCACTACCTGGCTTATTCTGTTTATTTACTGTGCTAGAGTCTCCTGTAGCTCAAGCTAGCTTTCATTTTCTGATCTTCCTGTCTCCTCCTCTCCTGGGGCTGGGGTTATAGGCTTGGGCTGTTATACCCAGCTCTTTTATATCAATTCTTATTTGATGAAAGGAAACTATAAGGCAACACCAGTACTGACTTCTACTACCAGGCCTCAGTAATGCCCCCAATAGGAATAGAATAGCCGAAGCTAAGAACCAAATAGGGTTTCTACTGCTGTGATGAACACCATGGCCAAAGCAAGTTGGGGAAGAAAGGGTTTATTTGGCTTACTCTTACTGTTCATCATTGAAGGACAGAGACTCACACAGGGCAGGGATCTGGAGGCAAGTGCTGAGGCAGAGGCCATGGAGAAGTACTGCTTACTGGCTTGCTTTTCATGGCTTGCTCAGCCTGCTTTTTCTTTTACAGAACCAAGGACCATCAGCTCTGACTGATGCCACCCACAATGGGCTGGATCCTCACATACCAATAACCAATTAAGAAAATGCCCTACAGGCTTCCCTATAGCCCAATCTTATGAAGGTTTTTTTTTTCAACTAATATTCCCTCCTCTCTGATGATTCTAGCTTCTGTTAAGTTGACATAAAGCTAGCCAGCACACAACTTACCCCAGTTCCACAGCTGATAACCTCTGCCCGGCTTTCTTGGTACAAGTCTTAAGGGAGGTACACACCAAGGAACTGTTACCACTTTGATGGCAAAAAAGGACAAGAGAGATAACCATTCAACAGACTCCACCACAGGCCCTGGCCACAGCAGCTAACTAGTGATCTCTTGTAGGGGGCTGTATACCGCAACCTCAGTCTCGTTCTCCCCGCTTCTCGGTGCTATTCGCCCAAGTCAATCATACTTACTATAGACTAGATCTAATGAATGGAAATAAGCAATGAACTCCCAAAATGAACTCAATACTATGCTTCACACGTGAATCTAGACATTAAACTATGACATATATAACCCATATAGCATAACATATGTCATATATAGCATATATGTAACACATATGTATTTATACACACATATATGATAAAGTCTGATCCTTAACAGGTTTTGAGTAGCGTATATAATTCAACAACCCCCAGGTAACCTTAGAAGAGGACAAGACTGATTTGTTATTCTGCCTAAGAGAAATTCTATCCAGTGAGTTATAGACAGAAGTGGGAGAGTGTGAGGGGACACTGAGAACTTCACCACAACTCTGCTCATGAACACAGGCATTTTCTTGGAGGTATTTAATGGTGGGGGGACACAGAGGAACACACAGGGCTCTTGGCACTTTGTGATGTGAGCCTTAGGATCATCTATATTCCCCTCGGTGTGATCCTGTCCCTGAGGAATTCTCTGAAAGCAGCTTGCACCCCCCCAGACTCCTCTAGCAGGAAGGACTATGCCAATTACTGCATTCAATTACCCAAATCTTTCATATTCATTTTTCTTACTACAAATGAACAATTAAGTATTCCCATGCTTTATTAGCTTGGCGGATATGTATACATCCCTAATTGGAGAATATGGACCCGGGAATAGACTCAGGAGAGGCCTCTGGGCTTAGAAGGGACAATAAACTCGGGGCAGCAGTGATCCTGGGAGATCCAACAGATGCCTCCCAGCCTGCACTTGTCCAGTCCTGGAACGAAGTCACTGAGGCCTGGTAACTGCTTGCTCAGCTGTGTGACTCCACAGGGAGCCACCAGCTTTGAAGGACTGGCACTCTCTGGCTTCTTAACTGTTGGCTGAAATGAATGAATGGAAGGCCTCATCAAAGGCATCTGTGGACACATTCTCCAAGTCATCTTCCCACCAAGCTGCAGCTTCCTGTCAACCAGCACTCCTGCTGAAGGACTCATCTGGAACCCCTGTTCTCAGTCCTCAACCGCCGTTTCTTCTCATTGTTCTGGGGTCTGGAGCTCAGTCCAACCCCCCAGCTGCTCCTAAATTCCTGCCTGCCTTTCCCCATCATGGTCTTGGATGGCCTTCTCCAGTCAGATGGTCCTTTTCCTTCTTTTTTAAAATTTCTACTTTTCTGTTGTTTTGTTTATAAGTGTGTGCGCCAAAGTTCTGGTTTGTATTACTCTTCCCGTTTTGGTTCTCATTTCTGTTCCCTTACACTACCCCTATCACACTGCCTTGCCCCTCAAGGGGCAGGTGGCTCTCTGAGTTCAAGGCCAGCCTGGTCTACAGAATTCCAGGACCCTTAGAGCTATATGAGACCAGGTCTCAAACAAACAAAACAAAAATGTACACCACCATACCCAGCCCCCAGCAGAGCTTCTCACTCAGTTGATCTATGTTACATGTTCTGGTATCATTTGTATATGAGACTGATTTTATATGGCTATCTTTTTGTTTCTGAGTAATACTGTCACTGCTAGAGTGTGAGATGTTTGTCATGTGTTACAAGGTTGGTACTCCGTGCGGTGGTGCCACACTGGAGGGCTTTTCAGACCTAGTGGAAGACGACCAGATAATGGGGGTACTATTCATGAAAGAAAGCAATGATCCTTTCTGCCAAGTGAGTTTTTGCTTTGGCAGGTCACTCCTGATCCCCTCTCACAAATGAGTGCTGGCATCAGCAGGTTGCCATATGAGCAGCTCTTGTTATGGGCAAGTGTGACTCCCTCTCCGTCTCAGATAAAATATTTGACTCAGGTATTTTATTATAACAACACAAAACAGACTGAGACAGTGGCCAGTGCTGAGTTGGTACTTATATGCCAAGTGCTGTTCAAAGAACTTTTGCTAATGTTATCTCTTTTAACTATAAATCACAAAACACCTCGAAATGACAATATTATTATCCTCATTTTCCAAGAAGCCAAGGCACACAAATAAATAAGTAATTTGCCGAGATCTTATCACCAATGTATAAAGAATTCATTATTTAAGCGGACATATTTTATTCCAAAACATTGGGCCAGTCCACTTTCTGGCTTGACGTGGTGGAAATGGCTTTTCTCTTGGGTTGGCTTCCTGCTATTTGTAGTCAGTCAGCAACTCTTAAATCTTCCCCTTTACCTACTTTGTCCAAAATAAATAAGGACTTGCTTTACTCACGAGTGTAAGTCCCACTGTGGTTTTTCACCCTTTGCCACTGAATCACTGAAAAAAAAGTCTCTTACAGTCTTCCCTAGTGACTTTGTAATCTGGGTCCCCACACAGCATCGAACACAGGCACACTGACTACTTTTCTTATTCTGATGATAGATGGTCCTTTGGATGGTTTTGCCATCCAGCCCCACCGCCCTCAGGACCTGTTGTATAAACACAAGACCACACCACTCACTGATCATATCTTTCATCTCCTTCCTTCCTTTTTTCTTCCTTCTGAAATCTTTTCTGTATGCTCTCATTGAAGAACCAGCCTCCCTTTCTGTCAGGCTTAAACGCCATCTTCTAGCAAGGACAAACTAGGTTCACTCCTGTTTATGACTAAACCTCTGTTGCTCATGGTTTGGGCTATGTCCCACCTGTAGCCTTAAGTACAAATGGTTCTGTATTGCCTGTTCCAAGAATGGCAATCACGTCTGTTTCAAAAAGTTGTTTATAATCATCTTGCAACTTTCCTGTAGCATGTAATTTTTGCTACTTGCCTTAAGCTCTAGGAACGGGCCATGCTACCCCAACCCGACCCTGCCCAAGAATATTGAATCTGCGGATAAACAATATAGAGACACACATTGCTCAATTTTAACCTGCCTTATTGGCTCAATTGCTGGGCACTTCTAATCTACTTCAGCTAGTGTGCCCCTTCTAATACCCTTAGCTCAGCATCCTAAATCTGCCCTCAGCTTCAGTTGCTCAGTTACCTTTAGTCTCAGCTCAACACCCTACCTTTCCACCTATAGAAGCAGCCTATGGCTACTCCGCAAGAGATCTCACATGGCTGGTCACCTTTTTCCCCTCCAAAGAATGGTGAAAAAACTCCTCTCCTTTCCCTGCGGTCTCCAAGCTGGCCTGCAGAGACGCGGAAGTCCCGCCTATTCTGCCCAGCTCATTGGCCGTTAGCATCTTTATTGACAGATCAAGAACAAATTGGGGACCAGAACCACCCCCTACACCCTCCCTTTGTTCCCAGAGTTTCTATGGCCACCTATGTGGTTACCTTGTCTCGGTCACTTGCTTTGTTCTGCTCCTGTAACCCCCTGACAATTTTCCACCGTTTGGAAACTTCCTACCCCGGAACTGTAAAAGCCTTGTCTTCCTCACATCCAATGCTGACCTCTCAAAAGACACCTTAGAGGGAGGCAGCCCCGGTGCATGAATAAAAAGAAGCTTGCTTTAATTTAGCCACGAGGACTTGGGCTGCCTTCTTTCTCCTCCCATCTTTGGGATCAATACTCACCTTAGCCAACTTGTTCTTGGGTTTTTCATTTGGACTGCTTACCTCTTTCATGTCTCTAGCTCAAGGTGAATGTAAACTTTTGTGTGCTCAGAATCACTTCATTACAGCATTTTTTTTTTTTTAAATCCACATGCTGGGTTGAAACTTCCCTGTGTCTGAGACACAATCTTGAAAGAACACAGTATCAAGTGCTCTGACTCCGAATGTTGAAGTAGCAAGACATCAAAATTACACAAGTAAAACTCTGAAAAAAAAAATTTAATAATTTTCAAAAATACATTTATATTTTAAATAAGGAATTTATTTGAGGAACATGAAAACATGATGGAGGGACTCCACTGCTATACAAGGATGTGGTGTTTTAAAGAAGAATGGCCCCTATAAGCTCATATATTTGAATGCTTAGTCATCAGAGAGTGGCACTACTTGAGAAGGACTAGAAGATGTGGCTTTATTGGTGTAGGTGGGGTCTTCTTGGAGGAGGCATGTCACTGGAGGTGGGCTTTGGGGTTTCAAATGCTCAAGCCAGGCCCGGTGTTGCTCTCTTCCTGCTGCCTATAGATCAGGGCGTAGACCTCTCAAGCTATCTCTCCAGTACCATGTCTGTCTGCATGCTGCTGTGCTTCCAACCATGATGGTAAAGGACTAAGCCTCTGAAACCGAAAGTAAGCCCTGGGCTTAGTGGCATATGCCTTACCTCTCAGGAATAGGAACAGTCATATCTCTGAGTTTGAGGCTAGCCTGGTATACCAAGCAAGTTCTAGGACAGCCAGGGTTGCACAGAGAAAACCTGTCTCAAACTCCCCAAGCCCCTGAAAAAGGGTTGCTATGGACATGGTGTCTCTTCACAGCAATAAGACAATGACCAAGACAAAACATGAGGACCTAAGTTTGGATCCCCAATACCCATATAAAAACACAGGTATCACAGCATGTGCATGCAATCTCTGGGCCGGTGCCTCAGTATCTTCATCAGGTAGCTCCCAACCACCTGTAACTCCAGAGAACCTGATACCATATTCTGAGCTTTGCAGGTCCCTGCCCATGTGCATGTACCCCCTCAGGCGGCTTGAATGAGAATGGCCTCCACAGGCACATGTGTAGTGGCTTGTGTTTTCATGCTAATTACCAAAAACCAGTTTGCAGTGTCCCACACATTGGACTAAAGAAAACCTGTCCCCAGTTGGTTTTCATCTGGTCAATAAAGTTACCAGCGGCCAATGATTGGGCAGGGAGACAGAGGTGGGACTTTTAGGATTCCCAGGAAAGGACGGAGGAAGGAGGAAGAGGGGATTCTGCCATGATGAGGGCATAGGGAGATAGATCTTGCCGGAGAGGTGCAGGAGGGAGAGAAAGAGGCTCCAGGGAGAGACATGTGGGTGTAGAGGGAAAGCAGCCCTGAGAGGGCTGCCCAGCAGGGTCCAAAGCTGCAAAGATAAGATACAGATTTAGTAAATATTAACCGAGAATATTGGAGGGAAGCGTGTGTTAGCCACGTGGAATTAGGGAGTGGGCCATCCATTGAGCTGCTTAGGGCATATTAAAAATAAGACTGCATGTGTGCATGCATGTGCTTGTGCTTGTGCGTTTGCGTGTGTGTGTGTGTATGTGTGTGTGTGTGTGTGTCTTTCATTTGTGAATCAGAGCATTGGGGGGTAGCAAGAAGCTCGAGCTGCTGGTGGGGAGTTCAGAGCAGATTAACACACATGTAGTTCAACAATTGGTCACCAGTTGGTACAACTGTTGGGGAAGATTTAGGGGGTGTGTCCTTGTTGGAAGCTGTAGAGGAAGCATGTCACAGGGGGTGAGGTCCTGAAGTTTCAAAATGCTTGAGCAGTTCCCTGCGCTCTCTCTCTTTCTCTCTGCCTCGTGGTGTGGATCATGATGTGAGCTCTCAGTGTTCCTTTGCAGCATTGTGGACTCTAGCCCTCTGAAACTATAAGCCAAGTTAAGCACTTTCTTTTATAAGCTGCCTCAGTCGTGATGTTTCCTCACGGCAATAGAAGAGTAACTAAAGCATCCCACACTGAGACATAAAGTGAGTCTTGCTGAGTGTCATGGTGCACACCTTTAATCCCAATACTTGGGAGGTAGAGTTTGGCCAATCTCTGTAGCTGTCGAGTAAAGCATTCAGGTGTACTAAAGGCAGTTGCTCTGATATAACATTATGAACAAACAAAGCTAATTCATACAGAAGTAGGTCGGATAATGAAATGGGTAGGCACAGACCCCAGGTTTGCAGAATCTTATTCTGGTGACTGAACAGCAGCATGGCTGTATGCTCTCAGATGCTCTCTTGCACCTATTTACCTTTGAACCGGCCAGGAACTTTACTGGATTCTTTTGGCCAAAGCAGCTTTAATTCATGAGTGTCATCAAGCCAGAAGGGATGTTAGTAGACAAACAGTAGAGTGGTTGGAGTAGAGGCCTCCATCACCCCTGGGTGGTATGGGTGAGCATAACCCAAAAATTCAGCCTTGTAGCCCTCCTGTATCACTTTTTATGCTTGGTGGGGGAGGTGGGTTGGGGAGTGGGGGCTGTCGGTTTTTAGTACTTGGGATTTTGGTTCTTTTGTGATTGTAATCTTCAGGATTCTAAACTTGATGGACTTTTATCTTTAGACACTTCAGGGGTGTGGCATTTGGATTGTGTTTGGGGACAGTGATTGCTTTAATGGTGCACAAATGAAGCAGACTAAGCCTCATAATTTCAAATTACTCCAGCCAATGCCACAAGGTCAGGGTGATAGTCAATGGCAATCCAAGGCCTTGAAAGTCTTGGGCCACCAGGTAAGTTCTTTTTTCTTAAAGTTGCAGGTACCCACGGTGAATCAAACTCAAGATGCTTGTGGTGGTTCCACAACACAGGAGAGGGCCTACTTGAGAACAGGGCTCCTTCTCAGAGGACCTTGTACCAAAAAAACCAGAGAAATGCAGACTCCTGACTGTGTAAGTTAATGCCTGGATCAAACCATGCTTGAAGTCCTCTGCCTAGGATAATCTTCAGCTGGTAAGTAATCTACAGAACAGAATTGTGACCCTCCCAGAATTGTAGGCCAATGTAGGTCCTTTTTGAGGTCAAAGGGGGCAGAGACAACAGTGGGAGGGGAGAATGATGGGAGGGGCAGTTCAGTAAAATGACGACACCAGGACCAGCTACAGGGAGACAGATCAACTTTACTTGGGATAATTAAAGGCTTATATAATTTGGGGGATGGGAGTCAGAATATCCAGGATGGGCAAAGGTCATTGGCTGAAGGCCTACAGTACCAAAATGCTTCATTAGCGTGGGGAAGCATTTCAGGAATCTCAGGTGCTAGCTGAACAGGTTCTTATCCAGAGAAATGTAGTTGAACCTATAGTCTAACTAAGCTACATGACATTTGAAAACAGAGGTGTAGGCGGTCCTCCATATTGTGCCAAGTCCAGAAGGCTATCCAGACGGTGGGAGACTTCAACCTTAATTAGCAAGGCAATACAAAACAGAAGAGAAGAAGCACACTTCCTCCCCCCCACCCCCACCCCCGAAATGCAGACTGAGTGTTGGCTTGTGTGTCTGTGCAGGAGGAAGATAAAAGAGCAAGAACGTTCAAGGCCAGCCCTAAGCTGGCCTGAGGGGTTCCATGAGAGCTATTCTAAGAATACTGTTTGTTTGTATATGGAATTTCAAAGGGAAACTTTTGTTCCTAATAAAAGCGAAACCAACAATTCTGTGGACCTTACTGACAAAATACTTATGTTCTTCCAGAGCCTGGGATCCTCCTAGTCTCTGAATCTCTGTCCTTTCTTGCCGATATTTACACTCCCAAGGATGCAGTCATTTAATGGTGCTTCACACACACGTCTTTATCCTTTCTCGAGAGTGTCAGTCAGTTCATGTGTTCAACAAAAGTCAGATTCAGCAGCTATTTATTGAACAAGTAGTGCTGTGACCTAGCTTACAATACTTAGGAAGTCTTCTGGTCCCAGGGGAGAAAACTCCTTATATTTTTACTGGATATGATCATCACAAAGGCCAGAGGGCAAGCTGGTAGCAGAGCCAGAAACTCAACCTCTAGCAGACACAGTTCTCTCCTACAGAGCCCAAGTTAAGACACTGAGGGACTTGGTTTGAAACTTATTTGGGTACTTGAGCAGATTAGTTAATTTTCCCACAGTCTTCTTTTATACAGATAAAATGTTAATGGTCTTCCTTCCAGGCCTGTGTGGGTTAAGATAAATGAGTTGTTAGACACAGTAGCACAAGTTAATTTAGGATGATACTTTCTCCTTTTTCAGGAAATACCTGATCCAATTAACCACAATGCTTTCACATAAAAGAGGCCTATGCTCCACATTAGCTCTCTTCCAGTACAGTTATGTGTGTGTGTGTATAAACAAATACTAATTTTTTCAGTGTTGGGGATAGAACCCAGGTTCTCAGCCATGCCAGGCCTGAGCTAAATCCCCAGCTCCAAGCACTGGTTTTGTGGGCTTGTATGTGTGTGTGTGTGTGTGTGCGCGCGCGGCGTGTGTGTGTGTGCACGTGTGTGTGTGTGTGTGTGTGTGTGTGTGTGTGTGTGTACTCATCCCTATTTTTAAAAAGTCATGATATTTAGTCATTTCATTATTGATTGGACAGAAGAGAGCAAAGGTAAGTTACTATGAATTCTAGGATGCAGAGAAGAATCCATCCAAATCATTGGGTAGATTCAGCTTACAAAGATGAAGGGGAGAGGTAGAGACAGATTGTACCACTTCATCAGCCATCTGAACATAGTGGTCATTCATGGAGTCAAGTATACACACCAGGCACCGTTCCAGGGGCTGGAGATCCCGTGTGAGCAATATGCCCCAAGTTCCGGGGCTTGGGGGAAAGCCTGGCTGCCCACTGTGGCACTTAGCCTTGGTGTAACAATTCAGAGCAGCTTGCATTGATTTATGTTTCTGAGCAGCTAAGCTGTGGGTGACTTTACATTTTGGAAGAGGCCTTTTGTAGCCTGAAAAACCTGGAATGTTTTCTATTTGACTCTTTGCAGAATATGTGCGGACTTCTGGTCCAGAGATATGTTCTATTCCTCAGGGCCCAAATAAACAGTTGAATCCTCAGGCTGTTAGAGTCCTTTCTCCTATTAATCCTTTGCTATTTGTGTGAAGCAAAATTAAGTGTTTTTTTTACAACATGAGTAAGACTGGGCAGATATACTGTTTATAATAATTTCGTGGAATAATAATTCTGCTTTTTAAAGCCTTTGACTACTTGTGACTTTGTTTTCCTACCCTACAACCTCTACATAAAATGCTTCTATTCTCCAGGCAGGTCTTTTTCTATTTCTCTTTTTTTCTTAAACCTAAGTGGGCATCAGAAAGGGACGTGTGCAAATGACCCACATGCAAAAGAAAGAAGCAACTTGGCTGCTACTGCCTTTGTCAGTTACTACTTCAAAACCCCTTGACTTTCCCACCTGCATCCTACTGTGTGTTCTTCATGGGGTCATATTTGTTAGACTAAAGCAGTCCGACTGTGCGTCCCTCATGGGGTCTACTTGTTAGTAAACTCTTAAGAGGGTGAAATATTTCCCAGCCCTTCTCCCTGGGTAGTGTACTCTTTTGCTTCCTTTCTTACTGGCTGGCTCAGACTTCTGCTTGCTCAGTGAGAGACTCTGGCAAAGGGGAATCTTTTCAGTGGTGACTTCCACTCCTAAGATTAATTTCCATCTGTGGAGCTAAGTCCTCTTTCTTTCCTATAGAGCTGTTCCAGATAGCAATGTCACCAGTGCCCACTTTGAGCTTGTATCTGCTATCCTGGTGTCTCCCTGGTAGGGAATCCCTGCCCAGCCACACCCATACTGAAAACATCTGCCAACTATGGAGTGGAGTGGCCTGGGCTGGGTATCAGCCGATTCAGCCCAGCTCTTCCTCATTGAATTCATCATCAGATCCGAGCCAGCTGCTTAGCATCCCAATGCTTGCATTCCCACATCTGTAACATAAAGATAATTTGAACTTTTCTTTCGGCTTCTGGGACTAGAACTAAACTGAGTATGAACATTGGAGTTCCCATGGCAACAGTCTTGCCAGGTGTCTAGTATGCCATGGGGGCAATAAATGATTTACGATAAGCACCTGTAGAGTCTTCTGCCTCGCGATTCTACAGGAAACCTGGAGGATATACTTCCCCGTTCATTTGCATTCATCAACTCCGGAGGCTTCATCTTGCTGCTCTAAACTGTCTGGTTCTCGGTTTGCAGAGTAAAGCCAATTAGCACACCTTGGAGCCCTTGAATCTACAAGCAACGTGAGTACAGCTATAGTTCAAATAAAGAGGAAGAAACCTGCTTCCTTCTGAAACCACAGAGGAGTCCCCAGGAGTGGCTGATGGGGGTGGAAAGGGTTCCAACTCTGAACCATCTCAAGAAAACACGACTTTCAGTTCTACAAAGCAGCTTTGTTGTAACGGTATTATCATTATTGTTACTTGTGGCATATGTTAATCTACAAGAGGACAAAATCTAATAATCACACCATTACTTACTTAAGCAATATTAGCATTTTTGATATCAATCCTTCCCATCCTTTTTTCTAGACTTCCAAATATTCTAAGACTACTTTCTCATTTGTGCCCCTTTCTACAAGTCATTATTGATTATAGAAAGTTACGGTGGAGTGTGTCATCAGAAGGACATAATTTGAGTAACCAATTCACAATTACTCAACATTTAGGTTTTTCCCTGAATTAACTGTTAATTAAAATCAATTCACACAGTGACTTAAGGTCTTACATTAATTTTAGCTGGCACTTTGCCAATCTACAGATATGTTTGCTCATCCATATAACTACTACTGTAGCAGTCTCTTCCTTACAAAGTTCCCTCTGTCAGCGGACAGAGCAAACACACTGAAATTCCTCCTCAACCGGTTCCCACAGTACTTTCAAAAGAAAAGGCACTGGTCTGAATTTTCTTTTCCCAAAATCTCTGGTGTCATAGGTGAGTCTTTTGCCTAAAATGTCATCCTCCCTTCCCACATTTGTTAAAAATATATTTTTCTTTCTGATTCTTTCTTCCTTTAACTGAGCCACTGATCTCATCATTTTAATACCAAATTCATTTCTATTACTCATTTTTGATGCTGTGTTCTACTTTCTTTTTTTTTTTAAATGAAGGTTTATTCCTTTAGCTCAGTTCATCTCACAACTTTTAGTATCAAAGTTCCTTTAAAAGTTCTGAGGATGCCAAAGAGTCTCTGTTTGAGTTGTATCTGTTGCTATTTAATGCATTTGACTGAAAATAGAGGAAAGTTAACATATTTTAGCATATCATTTTAAGGTTATAATATGACACCTGCTACATGTTAACAAAAACACCAAATTTTTGCAAAAAAGATAGGTATATTTTCAACGTAGAAGCAAGTTTATTGGCATTGTTCTACATTTTTGCAACTCCCTTTGATATCCAAGGAGAAGCATCAGGAGTCACCCACAAACAATGTGGCTATATACAGCTGTGGTGTACTCCCCCGGAAGGAAGATTGGCTTTACACAGCTGTGTGGTAGAAGGAAGACTTTGGCAGCTGTCCTGAGCAGACTCGGGGATACCCAGGCATCCTCTGGCTGCAATTGAGAGCTGCAGCCTTAAACCTATTCCACTTGCTCAGCATCAGTTCATGTGACTTTTTTTTTTTTTTAACAAGAAATGAGGACAATGCTATTTCAACATTACATGACAAAGCTTCAGTAACAGACAGTCATTTATATTTGTATGAAAAATGGGAAACACTTCCTTTGGGCTATTTGGAAGATAAGATGCTGTCTGAAGCAACATGCAGTTATTAAAGCACATTGTTCTTTCAATAGCTACTTTCAATACATACTTAAATTTCATACTTAAACACTGAGACTCAAAACTAGCAATTTTCTAAATGAAACAAAAATTTTCTTTCTGGGATTTTTGGCTAAACTCCATTTTGAATTCTGGCTCAGTTTCAAAACAGGGCTCTGTCCTCTGAAGTCCACTCCCTAGTCAGATGACTTGCCATCCTCTGGTCTGTGAAATGGAAGCTCTCATGCTTTATTGCTTCAGAATATTGAATGTGTCTTGTTTTCACTTAATGAACTTGGAAGTGGAACTGATCTTCGTGGGACACTTAAAAGTACGAACATCAAGTTTGCTGTGGTAGGCCTCACAGCACAACGAGAGACTTGAGGGTTGTCATGTAATCTATTCTGCCATGATTTGGTTATGTACCCTGTGGTGAATGGGGGAAGCCCTGAGTGACTATGTATTGTTTGACATGGGCACAACATTTCAAGGACCCCAATGCCTCAGACACATGGGAGTGAGTGGCAAAGCCTTTAGCTGATCTTGGCCGTTGATGGCATGTACAGAAACTTTCCACTGCAGCCTCCTCCTCCAGGATGTCTATAGCCTTAAACAGCACCCCTACAGAGACCCCTACTGATTAGCTAAACCTGTTCCCTTGTTCAGCTGTCTTTTTGCGGGAAACGGGTGCGGCCGCATGGGTCAAGATGGCACCCTGGCCCATTGCCAGGCCCCGTGAAACCCACATGTTTATTGCCTTGCCCGAACATGCACAGTGAAACTGCATGCGTAAGCCGCCTGCCAAGTTGAGTCTGTCAGCCTATCTGTGGCCGACCTGAGCTCGTGCCTGGAGCATGTGTGATTCTGATTGGATGAGGTGGTGTGGAGCGAGATGAGGTCAGTTGCTGCTACTGTATAAATATAGCTGTGCCCCAAGTAAAAGGGCTGTAAGTAAAGAGCTGTGGAGGAAGCTGCAAGTAAAGCAGAAGCTGCGTGAACCCACCTTGGTGTCAGTGTCGTTCGTGTCGCCGCCGGCTCGGAGGACCGGGACAAATGGTGGCCCATACGGGGAACTCATCGTGTTGGTAAGCAGCGGTAAGGAAATTTTGGTAAGCAGTGGTAAAGAAATTTTGGTAAGCATCGGTATTTAAAGAAAGCACAGGCTTGTAAAGTTCTCAGGTATAGAGATGAAGGTAAGGTTCCCTGGAAAAAAGGGGACGAAGCATTAAGGTTCTCAGGTATAGAGACGAAGGGATGGAAAAAAGGGGACGGAGCATAAGGACCTCAGGAATAGAGACGAAGGGAATTTCAGCAACATGGGTTCAACTGCAACTAAAATAAAAGTAAAAATGTTAGCCATCTGGATCTTAGTCAGGGCATGCTTGGGGGATGCCAGTACAATGCTGAAATAGAGGAAGGAGCCGTGGTGCCTGAAGAAACTAAGGAGATTGCTTCTCAGGCTAGCTGCCGAAAACCTAAACAGCTTAGACAACAAACCAAAGATAAGAAAGAGAAGAAGGGATGTAGCTCTGAAGGGTCTACTAGTGACAGCGACGGGACTGATAGTGACAGTGATGTCTGTAGTCAGATGTCCCGCTAGAGTTTGAGGCATGGTAGGCCACCCGAACCATCAGCCCCTCCATTGCCTTCTCCTTCCCTCTATAAAGTTGAGGGAGACAAAAGGGGAAGCATAGTCTTCATAAAAAAGTCTGGAAAAATGTGCCTGCCATTGCGGGGGCCTTCCCAGTATTTCAGGATCAACAGGGCCAACGGTATCATGAACCCCTGGAGTGGAGGGTTGTGCAAAGATTGGGGGAGTCAGTTTCGACTTGTGGGGTCCAGGCTGCCTTTACCATGATTCAGGTTGAGTCCCGTGTAGCCCAGCTAATTCTTAAGGGTATAAAGATGGGGCTAGGAGCTTTTGGTAAACAACCTGATGTAAAACAGATTGAGGTACTTGCCTCCACTAATTGGCTTTAGTTGGTCATGAGAAATCCTATGATATACCCCAGAATTACCCGGACTGAGCCAATCCCAATGATGTTAATGTATTTACTGATGGATCCAAAGGTGGCATGGGAGAAGTTTATGTTGAAGGAAATCAACCCCAAGCTCATGTATTTCCCTATCAATCTGCACAAGCTGTTGTTGGAGCAGTTAGTATTTGCTTCCTGCATTACTCATGTGTCAGGAATGTGTGTAACCTCTGTTCAGTATCAGAATTTTTCCAGAGCTGCAAATCTGTCACGTGCAATTGGTGCAATGCTGCTAGGAAGATGAAGGAATTGCGAGCATCGATTGCTGCCATGAACAACACCCGTGTAGAGATTGCAACTGCAAAGCAATGGCTGGAGATCATCCAGGGAACTGTGGGATTCTTAAAAAATTGGGGAGGAATGGCCTTTTGGGTGTTCCTGCTGACTGTTGTGTGTGGAGGAATGCTTTGTGGATGGCACATATGCGAAGGTGGCACAGGGCTGACGAGCCTTAGTGAAGGCTATGGCAGCCTTGGAAGCAGGAACATCCCCCCAATGTTGGCTCAACATGCTGGATCAGTAATCAATGACAGGTAAGACCCTCACATGTACATACCAACCTAAGACAGGATGGCGAAAGTGAGTTCGTCACTCCCATGACGGGTAAGGATGTGGCACGGATGGGGGCAACCTAAGACAGATGCTGATCCCAGAGCTACGAATAAAACTAAAAGGGGGAGATGCGGGAAGTGGGTGTGGCCGCATGGGCCAAGATGGCACCCTGGCCCATTGCCAGGCCCTGTGAAACCCACATGTTTACTGCCTTGCCCGAACATGCACAGTGAAACTGCATGAGTAAGCTGCCTGCCAGGTTGGATCTATCAGCCTATCTGTGACGGACCTGAGCTTTTGCCTAGAGCACATGTGATTCTGATTAGATGAGGTGGTGTGGAGCGAGATGAGGTCAGTTGCTGTTACTGTATAAATATAGCTGTGCCCCAAGTAAAAGGGCTGTAAATAAAGAGCTGTGGAGGAAGCTGCAAGTAAAGTGGAAGCTGCGTGAACTTGGTGTCTGTGTCGTTCTTGTCACCGCCGGCTCAGAGACTGTGGCAAGCAGAGACAGCAACATCTTTTAATCCTGTCTTTCCTTTCAGATGTATAAAATACTCAGATGTATATACCATGTGTTGAATTTCTGGACTGCTGCAAGACCCACCTGATCCCAGCTTTTCCATATATATGTCTGATGTTTCCTTATTCTGAATTCTTATTCTAATTCTGTTACCTGAATTAGATCTCTAAAGCTGTGGGAGGTGATGGCCACTGCACCATCATGGGTCTTCATCCCTTCAGGGCTATGTCACAACAGTGCACATCCTGCTTAATCTAAGACAGGGATTCACCCCATGAAGAGGTACAGGGACAGGAAGGCACTTGTGGTCATAAAAACTCTTGTTCTGTTTTGTTTTGTTCTTTGAAACAGTGTCTCATGTCAGCACAACATGGCCTAGAACTCACTATGTAGTCCCAATTGCCCTCAGACCTCTAGTGACAACTCTGCCTTAGCCTCTTTATGTGCTGGAATTACAAACATCAGTTGCAGTTGCTGGCCCTGGAGTTCTGTCCCCAGTTTCCACCCAGAAGCTCGGTAGCCTGTCGACTCTTGTAAGAGCTTCCCATTGAAAGCAGTCCTGTTCTCAGCCCAGGCGGGCCATGGTGAGATAGGACAAGACTGCCTTTCTCTGATCATCAAGTTCTGAGTTGTACCTCAACGTGGCATCTTGTGGTGTTAAGGGGATTTTCAGCCTGGGTTCCAGAGACTGGTTTGTTACTGAACATAATGGTCTCTGGGCCAAGAGGAGAAAACAAGAATGGATATGAAAATGCATCGGAAACCTTTTAAGCAAATAGGAATTGTTATTGTTTTTAAGTACCCAACCCTTCTTAATTGAGGTATTTCATTTAAACATTGCCACTCAAGACCCGAAGATAGTCTTTCCTTTACTTCTAGAAGGTCAAGAGAAAGAGCATGCTTCAAAGATTCTGTCTAGAATTCAAAGATTGAGTCTTCCTAGATCATCGTAAGGATGATGTCCAGGCAGATGGTTGCTGATGATCACTCTTCCCTCAGTATGCTACTGAACATTTTTATCTTCTGCATACAAGATGACTGGCTCTGACACACAAAGTTGATTTTAGCTCCATTATTGATGGTTTTATTTTTCAAGTCCCTTATACTTTGACATGTAAAAGTAGGTAATGAAAATCTTGAAAGAATGCTTTATGAGGATATATCAAAAGCTGTGATGGGTACATACAATATGTAAATAATGGTTTATCTCTTTGTTTTCAATTAAAAGCAAGCAGGATTTTGTCACTAAAATAACTGTTGAACTGAGAAATTGGTTCTTGAGTGAAACCTCAACCTTTTTTAGTTAAATTAGACTTCCACTGCTCCATTTAAAAAGGTCATCTAATTTTGGAAAAGACAACTGATTCTAATTGTGACAAGCTAATAATTGCTGAATTGTATTAGAAAGATTCAAGTTATTTTTCTCATGAGCTTAGTAACATTTATCCATACCTTACAATTATAACACTGACATGGGAACACACACACACACACACACACACACACACACACACACACACACTGGTCATCAAGAAATAAGGCAATCATCTTTTATGGATTAAACTTTGCTTCCTGTCTTGGCTTTATCAGCATGGAGCATGAAAGCATTTTAGGCAATGATCTTCTGATTTTCTTAGCTCCAGGAATGGGGCTGTGCTTCCCTTGGGTCTATTAAAGGTCTTGCAGGTTGAACAAGAAAATGGCTCTACACCACAGAGTCTCCAGAGATAGCAAGGTTGTATATTACAATGAATTCATTTCTAGAGAGCTGCATAATTGGCAAGGGACAGGAGGATGACAGGAATTAAAGGTGGCACAACTTGAAAGAACTCTGAGGAACCCAGAATATATGTGTATACCTTGTTTCCCATGACACAGGGCTGGAAAATAACATACCTTTCATATCTCCCATGGTTCTCACAGAGAATAGAAGCTAGATTAAGCTGAGAATAAAATTGTGTACCAGACCTATAGCATGTAGTTCCTACTACCCTGCTTTAAGCCCTGGTCAGAGACTATTGGGTCCACGGATGAAAAACAGACACACAGCATAGCTCAATTTCAACTTGCGTTATTGGCTCAATGACTGTGTGCTTCTAATCTCGAAGGTCTAGTGAGCCCTTCCCAATACTCTTAGCTCAGCACTCTACATCTTCCCTAAGCTTTAGCTACTCAGTTATCTTTAGTCCCAGCTCAACACCTTAAATCTGCCCTCAGCTTAGTTACGTTTCTAATCTCCCACCTGGGGAAGTGGTCTATGGTCACTCTACCCAAGATCTCACATGGCTGGTTACCCTTTCTCCCTCCAAAGTATAGTAAAAATCCCCCTTTCTCTTCCTGTGACTCTTAGCTTGCCTGTGGGGACCCAGAAGTCTTGCTCTTTCCTTCCACCCAACAATTGGCTCTTGGAATCTTTATTGATCAATCAAGAACCAATTGGGAAACAGGGCCCATTCCACCAACAACATCAGGACCATGCTCTACACAGACCTCCTGTGAGTCATGCCAACATCACTTGTGTACAATATTGGGAAAGTGACAAAAATGTTTCTGCTAAGGATTATAATCCAGAATATTCCACATAGGCTGCTCTTCAGACAGAAGATGCCTTGCTATTGTTGCACTCCTGATGAAGTGTGAAAGCCAGTGGCCTTCTAAGGAATAACTATCACTTTATTTCTGTGGCCTTCCTCATGCATCTTTGTGGGTATTTCAGACACCATGGATTATTGCCATGCTTCTTTCCAGGCGCTCAAAGTACGATTGAATGGGCTTTGTAGCAAAATAGCTGCCTAGCTTGTCCTGTTTCCTCAGGCACCTCTGAAAGAAAGGGGGAAATTGTGTCTGAATTTAGAATTAGGGGAAGAGGGACAGTGACAGAGGGATGCTATCAAAGCTCCTGGTATTCTAAGTTGCTGCAGCAATTGCCCTGATAAAGTCAGGCAGATGGGAGCTAGCCTGAGCTCCAGCCTCGATGTCCTTGATGGACAAGCAGGAGAAGAAGACAGCAGCTAGGAAGGACTTATCAGCCTGTCTTAGGAACAGTTGAGTGTTGTCACGGAAGATGAGTTGGTTCTGTTCTCCAGGGTTTCCAGGAAAAAAAAAAGTTTGTGCTCTTATTTTAGATAGAATGGCCACAGTGAGCATTTGAAAGATCTCAGTGGCTTCCTAAACCCCCCTAGGAAATGACTCATAACAGTGGAATTCTGAGAGAAAGCCAAGTCACTTATGGTGACTTGCAGAAAATGATGTTCCATTTCTACATCCATGGGCACACTAGTTCCTTTAAAGGGCTGCTTTGGGAGATTCTTTGCTGTTCTGTTTTCTGATGTTTGTTTGTTTGGTTTTGGTTTTATGAGACAAGGTTTCTCACTGTAGCCCTGGCTGTCCTGGAACTATCTCTGCAGACCAAGCTGGCCTCAAAGTCAGAGATCTGCCTACCTTTGCCTCCCAAGTGCTGGGATCAAAGGTATGCACCACTACTCATCTGGCCTTCCTTTTCCTTCTTCTCCTTTTCTCCTTCTCCGTTTCTCCTTCTCCTTCTCCTTCTCCTTCTCCTTCTCCTTCTCCTTCTCCTTCTCCTTCTCCTTCTCCTTCTCCTTCTCCTTCTCCTTCTCCTTCTCCTTCTCTTTCTCCTCCTCCCCCTCCTTCTCCTCTTCCTCTTCCTCTTCCTCTTCCTCCTCCTCTTCCTCTTCCTCCTTCTCCTTCTCTTCCTCCTCCTCTTCCTTCTTCCCCCTCCTCCTCCTTCTTCTTCATGGGGATACTAAAGAGAAAACTAGTCTAGGATGGTTAACATTAGTGAGCCTGGTGAGGAGGGATTTGGGGAAGTAAGGAAAATGATTTCCCCAGATGGCTCTGCCTCTGAGGAAGGCTGATCCTGGTGCATTCCCAATAACCTGGTAGATGCCTCCCTCAAAATTCCTTTGGAAGTTGTACTTACTTGGATGTCTGTTCTGTGTGTCACAATAAATGGCTGAGAAGAGAAATTACTGAATGTCCGGTCTGAATCTGTAGTAAAGGTTGGGTTGAATATGACTTGCCAGGGCATAGAATGGAGTTTCCTAGCAGATATTTATCTTGGATGGGAGGGGGGCACTGTATCTATGGGAAGGCTGGTTTCTGAGGAGGGGCTCTGTCTTTCCTTAGAAGGTGTCTTAATTAGGGTTTTACTGATGTAAACAGACATCATGACCAAGGCAAGTTTTTATAAAGCACAACATTTAATTGGGCTGGCTTACAGGTTCAGAGGTTCAATTCATCATCATTAAGGTGGGAACAGGGTAGCACCTAGGGAGGTAGAGCTGAGAGTTCTACATTTACATCTGAAGGCTGCTAGTGGAAGACTAGCTTCCAGGCAGCTAGGGTGAGGGTCTTATAGCCCACACCTACACTGACACACCACCACCAACAGGGCCCACTCCCTGAGATGAGCATATACAAACCATCACAGAAGGATATTATAAAGAAGCAAAACAGAATTTTTATTATTTATTTTTATTGTAGCAGAAACAACAAAGCACATTAAGTGAAAACTGCTTTTAACTCCATGTGTTTCCAAATGCCCAACTCTTGCTGGAGTAACATCACCTCTTACATCCTACAGACTTTCTTTCTTGTCTTCACTTTGCACGAACTAATAGAGGAAGCACTCGCTCCTGTAATCCCTTATTCCCCTAAAAATTCTCCAACTAGACACAGCTGATCTCTCTAACAGCATCATCCTACTATGGAGATGACGGGCTGTGTATTTTAGGTTGAGAAATTAAAAAGGTGCATTATTTCCGAAGGAATATTGCTTGTGACGAGAGCCATCAGAAGCATTTGAACAAAAATGTTTTGAAATGGAAAAAAGGAAATAATCAGTTATAACTAGGGAAGGAAACTATATTGACAGTAACAATAATAATAGCGCCTCTGTTTATCCAGCTTCTCGCTTAGGTCCCAAATACAGCAGTGGCTCACTGAGATGGAAATGTCCTGGTTTAAATGGAGGGGGGGAATTGTGGAGGACAAAGGTTCTGTGAAAGCATCACTGTTGACAGAGTAACACATGCTGGAAATAATTTACTAGTGGCCATTTGTATAACGAGTCTGTGTCACATATTTCAGGAAAACCTCAAACTAGAAGAAAACCTGTACATAGAAGCTCTAACCTGTTTCCTGATTAAACCTCAATATGCTGCAATAAAGAGTTGCTGTGAGGATTGATATGGCCAGCATGTTCTTACTGTTGGATATGTGTGTTGAAATACATTTCACAAGCATATTTGGAGGCAAACTTGGGCTTTTTGAAATACTGCACATTTTTAGTGATTTCAGATGGGGAAAAAGTTCAAGAAAGCTTGAGTACACTTTGACATATCCATCTAAGTTCAGCACACAGAAAATCTCTCCAGCCGAGACCGCCGTGCTAGGGTACACTCGAAGATGATGTTAAACAACAGACCTCTGCTCTCAAGGCCCTTCCAACCTGGAGAGGGGTGGGGCAAAAGGGGAGGGGAGAGAAGCTTGAGTGAACAGGGGATATAGAATCGTTTGTTTGTTTGTTTGTTTGTTTGTTTTTTGAACCAAGGTCTCACTATGTAGCTCTGCTATCCTGGAACTCACAGAGATCCGCTTGCCTCTGCCATCTGCATACGGGGATTAAAAGCCACACATCCGGCTGGAAGACATAGATTCCTAACCAAATTGCTAGTGCTGGAATGGCAAGGAGAGAGTACAAATTCTAAGTGTGGAGATCAATGGAGTTGACTATACTGACTGCAGCAGTGTCAGGAACAGGTGAGATCTTTAAGAATCTATGATAGTATAGATACTTTAAAAAAATGTCCTTTGGTCCACTTCATGCTATGGCCTCAAATTTATGTACTGAAACTTCTCTTCTCAGTATATTGATATTGGGTGAGTTTTTGGAGGGGAGGTTGTGAGAATGGAGCCCTTTAGAGTGATTAGTGGAGACATGAGACATCTGTCTCCATTCTGGAAACATAAAACAAGATGGCAGATTTGGAGAACCAGACTTACAGTCTCCCCACACCTTGAACTTGGACTGCCAAGCCTGTAGAATTAAGAGACATAAATATTCATTATTTAAACTACCCAGTCTATCGTATTTGTTATAAGAGGCCCTCCCCATACACAGACACAAATCTAAGAACAAACTATTAGAATAATAAGATATAACACGGCTTAGTTAAGTTAATACGTTAGAAAAAAGTATACCTAAGATTTCGAGTTTGGTCTGTCTATATCAGAATCTATGTTCTTTTGGCTGCACAACACACAATGCCATTCTGAAAACAGCAAGTAGTTGGTGCATATGCAACTGTGACATTTTTCAGAGACAACACCTTTCAGTACTGGCTATGAGTCTGTGACATCTATGCAGTTTTTATTGCTCTTACAAAATTTCATATACCAAAATCAGAGGAAAGATCCTTTGTTCAGAATAATTGTCTTTGAACAATTTGAAAACATTGTCATTTTAAATATAGTAACGATTCCAGAGTGAATATGGAAATTGGATGTTTTCCAAGTAATAAATATCACTGTGTGGCAGTTTTTCATAGCCATTCAAAAGCCATGGGGCAGGAAGATGGGAGCCCTGTGCATAGCAGGTGTGAGATCCACGTGGAGACCCACTCCCTAGTCCCCTGGGGCTTGTCCATGCTGACCCGACCTAGTGATCCCAGCCAGCTGGGCCTTTCCCTCCACACTGGGAATACACTGGAAGTCCATCCAACCATTCTCAAGGGCAAAACAGCTCACATACACATGTAGATCTCACAAAGGGTCTGTCTTTCACGACCTCCTTTCTGGAACTGTGTACTTTACCTGCTTTTACAAGAATTCTTCCCTTAGGATAAATATGTACATTTTGGGGAAGTTGGTTTTTTGTTTTTGTTTTTGTTACTTTTTGTTTTGTTTTGTTTTTATATATCTTTTAAATGGCTACATTTTCTATGATACACATTTTGTGTTAATTTAATTATATGTTGTAATAATATATATATATATATAAAATCTTGCTGGGCAGTGGTGGCGCAAGCCTTTAATCCCAGCACTTGGGAGGTAGAGGCAGGTGGATTTCTGAGTTCGAGGCCAGCCAGGTCTACAGAGTGAGTTCTAGGACAGCTGAGGCTACACAGAGAAACCCTGTCTTGAAAAACAAACAAACAAACAAACAAAACAAAAATCTTACAAAGATATAAAGATAATATAACCATTTATCTATGGTTTTCAAATCAACTACTTTTAATGAAAAGAAACAAAATATAAAACTGGCAGTCATCTGGGAATAGGCTGTGTTTATTGTACACAAAGGCAAATTAAAAATCTCACATGATCATGTTCATCCTCGTTTGAGAAAGCTTAAAGAGCAATATATTCTGATCATATTCTTATTTTAGGATCTAGTAGCAAGAAACACTTTTCAATTAATGTTCTAGAGATGTTAGTACACAGGATCTATTTTAAAGATAATTCATGTGTGAGCATCATAATGCCCACTGGTATCCGGCCAGGCCACTTTCAATGTTTTAAAGTACCACGATACAAAAGAAACCACTTTTGGTTTTTGTTTGAACTTGTTGGCCGCAGATTTCCGGTTCCTATCTGAAGTCCCAG
Organism: Mus musculus; assembly: GCF_000001635.26. Lineage (NCBI taxonomy): Eukaryota > Metazoa > Chordata > Mammalia > Rodentia > Muridae > Mus > Mus musculus. Next base: position 32,099,764 of record NC_000078.6, read on the forward strand.
GCACCAGGGTATTTCCAAGATGGCTGCCCTAGTTCAAAGGATGATAAATGACTCTATTCTGTGACTGTGCTTTAAAATTTTAGTCTTTCCAATGGAATTCAAGCTGTGCCAGCCATCTTCTATTAGTCAGACCCTGGGGGATTTTATTGTTATTTCAAACCAGATCTATTTTTGTTTAATTCTATGGGAACCACACATAGTTTGTACCTTTGCCAGAAAATTATTTTCCAATGACTATTACTCAACTCTAAGCACATCCTGCATTTTTACACAGAGGGATGTGGTAGGGGTGAGTTTAGTTACATTTTACGTGACAAAATGTAGCCTGGACTTTTGCATTCTGCTAACTAAAGTAAATTAGGTTTTACTCATTTTTTTTCAGAATGGTATATTTTAAATAAGAAAACTTTAACATTTATTTATTTGGTGTGTGTGTGTGTGTGTGTGTGTGTGTGTGTGTGTGTGTGTGTGTGTGTGTATGTGTGGCAGGACAAGCACAGAGTCAGTGCTTTCCTCTGCTATGTAGCTTCCAGGGGTGGGATTCTGGTTGTCAGGGCTCGGGAGAAAGTGCATTCCCCTGTTTTATCGTCCTGCAGCTCTATTTTTAAAAAGTCATTGAGACACAGGATTAGTGGGTCCCTGTCATTGGGCACCCAGCAGTTTGAGGCAGAAGGGTCACAAGTTTGAGAACACCCTGAGCTCAGAACAAACTCCCCGACCCAAAATGGTACTTTTGTCCCAAAGTCAATCATATTCACACACTGAGAAAATCTGTACGTACCATCAGCTATCATAACTAGACATGATATCACTTCTTCTCTTACTTAACATAAACAAAAACAAAAGTAAATCAGACAAACAAATGCAGACCCTTGGCCGTCTGGCTCTCAAGCACCATCTTAACCTTTTGAGTCTGTTTGCAGAGGTGGTAAGGCCTGCTCTACAGGGTCTCTCAAGCTAACGATCATTTGAGTAGCGAAGCTTTACTGGGGGAACTGGGAGAAAAATATCGTGTTATAAGAAATTTCCTCTGAGAGTCTCAGGCCCTCATAGGGTCTTGGATGCTGTATTCCACTCGGTGAACAACAGTCTCTTGGGGTATAACACCCCGAGAAGAATCTTTCAAACATGATGAATCCTGAGAATAATAATAAAAAAAAAATTCACAGAACTTTTTCAAAGGTGACTTTCAGAGCACTAAGAAGAAAGAGATTCACCTGCCTCTGCCTCCTGCATACCTGAGTCACCACTGCCCAGCTGGATTTTTTTTTTAAAGGAGAACATGCCATTATGCTTTCTTGCCAAAACCCAATAAAATAACACTGGGAAAAAAAAAGCACGCCTTCTCCTATACATTTATGGTATAAGTGTGGCTTGGTCTTCATGTGAGTCCCTTGACAAGTGGCACAGGGGTTGTTTTAGTCTCTCTTCCTGCCATTGGATTCTCTTCCCCACCTGGACTGCCTGACTGGGCCTCAGTGGGAGAGAATATGCCTAGACCTGCTGGGACTAGATATCCTAGGGTGGGGTGGTACCCAAGAGGACATCTCTTCTCTTGGGGATAATGGAGGGAAGGATTTGTAAGAGTGGGGCTGGAAGGAGAGGAGGGAGGGGCCTGTGATCAGGATGTAAAGTCAATAAAAAAAATTATTGGGAAAAAAAAGCACATCTTGTTTTTATAAATATAAGAGAAAAGAGAAATGAAACCGTAGTGGCTCCCGCCCATCTGCAGGGCTGCTCCCGCCCATCTGCAGGTGTGCCCCCACTTTCACAGCACTGAGTTGTCATCTGCAGAGTTACCAAAACAAACAAATCCTGGAAACAACCCCTTACATACAAAGTCTCAAAATGTTGTGTTTATTTATGATTTTGTATTGGATCTTGTGCAGCCTTCAGGCCATGCGCTGGAGAGGCCTCTTAGTAATCCTGTTTATATTTAATAGTTTCAAAGTAATAGAATTACATATTTTTGTAAAAACACAAATAATATGGAGAGATTAAAAAATTAGATGAGTACCTCCACTTTCTTTATCCCTAATCACCAGTCTGTTTCTCCAGGGTAAAAACTGCTAGCAATCGCTTGTTTGTTCTTCCATAAAATGGACTGCATCCCCAGATAATAGCATATGTACATGTTTGTGTGTGTGAATTCAAGTATATAATTACATTTCTTCCAATTGTGTCATTATATATATATATATATATATATATATATATATATATATATATACATATTCAATTCCCAGCACCCACATGGCAGCTCACAACTGTCTGTAACTCCAGTTCCAGAGGATGACACACAGACACATGTAAAGCAATGCGAATAAAACACCAGTGCAGATTAAATAAATAAATAAATAAATAAAAATGAAAATGATGTTTAGTTTACTCATACCCTGATTCAAAGATAATATATAAAATTATATGTCTATAGAAAGCATGAGAAAACATGTACCTAAATTTCCAAGTAAAGAAGAACCTCTCTCAGATACCTAGTCAAATACTGCAGGGGCCACTCACTCACTACCACTACACAAGCGATCATTTTTAGGCTCAGAATTCAGAGATCCTAAATCCTGGGCTTAAGCCTAAACTAAAGTGCAAACAACTTTTACAAGCCCCAGTAATCTCCCACTCTGCTGTGGAACAGTTACCTGCTTCATCCAACAGCTGCCAGGACCACTCCCTACCTCTCCTCTGGGGCCCGCTCCGAGTCTCTGAAAATAAGTTTACAGACACAGCTTGAAATCTCAAATCCCAGGTTTGTGCCTTGAGTGCACGCAGCGAAACTGAAGATCACAGTGAGGGTGGAAGAGCCCAGGTCAACCTCTGGCACGTTGATTTTATGTTTCATCCCCTGTGACTACCTGGGGAGAGGAGGGAGGGCAGTCACCAGAACCCCGGCAAAACGCTAGCACTTTAGGTGCTGTGACTTAGATGGACAGAAGCTGAGATGCAGGGCAGAGGAGTCTCTGCTACAAAAGATGAAATACATTTGCCTCCCAAAGGTAACTTGTAAAGAGAGTTGGAGATATCCATCAGTGTTTCCCCAAACTGAGCCCATTTCTCAGCTATGATAGATGTTAGATAGCTGGTTGCTGGAATGTCTCACACCAGCACAGAGTCATAGTCAAGCTAGGAGGGCTGTTAGAGAGGATTGTTTTTTTTAAACTATAATGCCCTGTGGTCATCTCAGAGAGATCAGACTCTACCAGGTGGCTCTCCGGGTGATTCCTATACTCTGGTTTCTGTGTGGACAATCTTTGGTGAGACTTGCCTTACCCAGCTCCAAAGAAATTTTGTTTAGTAGGGTTGGTACTGCTTTTTTCCCCCTTCCCTTATACCAGAGATCAAATCCTAGGGCTTAGTACATGGTAGGCAAACACACTACCACTGAGCTGTATCCCGAGCCAGGCTGGTCTTGAACTTGCATGCTCTTGTCCCATCATTCCATATGCTTAGGGCTATAAGTATGTACTTCCAGGCCTGGCTCCAACTCTCCGTATCATCCAACCAATCTCAGCTGATGCTGACACAGGCGCATCTCTGGCCCATGTGTGACTACTGTATAGTGCTTGCGTCTCCATACTACTTACATCTCCAGGGTTTTAACCTTACCACTCACCTCTAATTCTCAATACACCTGCTTTCCTGGGCCTTGTCGCTGAGGCTCTTTACCCCAAGAGTTGTAATTGTGCTTCTGAAACACAGCCAAGGTCTTCACTTGTCACTTGTGCTGGATCGCTCCGGGATAGTCAATGAAGTCCAGACGGCAACCGTACAGTACAAAGATTGTATCAGGACTTCTCCACCTCGTGCTTCTGACCACAAATCCTGAAGTCATGCTCCAAAGAGCAAGAGTACCAAAAACAACACTGTCACCAACCTTAAAATGTAGTATGAGGATTGCTTTGTAGAGTCACAGTTAACTCGTTGCCTACCACCTATTTGAAAGTATTTTTTTTTTTCAGCTACACCTAAAGATAACTAGCTCTCTAAACCTTTCATTTGCACATTGCTGTTTGAAGGTGTGTCCTTATTATTTTACCAACTGTGTTTTTGTTTTGTTTTGTTTTTTAAGCCACTGCTCAAGTTAATGTCACTGACAGATGGTAAGTTCGTGTGTTCTGTGATTTGAGCTGTCAAGAGAAGTGTTAAGTGCACTTGTGTCCAACTCAGATTCCACCCGTGCATACGTGGTGGTTTCTCCAGGCTCCTGGAACGCTGGATGCTTACGACAATCATCGTAGCTCCATCCAGGCGGGAAAAGTGAGTAGGCTTTGGGGTGAATGAACCTCGTTCAGACTCCAGCTATTCTTCTTATCGGCTGGGCAGTAACTTAGTCCTTCAGAGCCTTAGGTTTTTGTTTGTTTGTCTGTTTTCCTTCAGAAAGTGAAATTATGATACCCCCCTCCAAGACCTGCTTTGGCAATGATTAAGTGAAATAGAGAAGCAGTTATCCTATGGGCAAAGTACTCAGTAAACATTGCTTCCCTCTTTTTATTTAATAGATAATTTGAACGTTGGGAGTGTGAGTGTGAACATTTTTTAAACTCAGCTACAAGAAAGTATGAGAAAGAAAGAAAAATCTTTCTAGAAAAGAGTGTTTTACTAACCCTGAGGAGGTCACTCACCTAAGGGTGACTGGGTTATAGGGAACCAGTTATCAGGAGGGGCTGGGCAGGGGGCACTCTGAGTGCTGGCTGGGAGCCAGGCAGGAGAGCTAAGGTAAAGGCCAAGGCCAAAGCCAAGGCCAAGGCCAAGGAAAAGGCCCAGGGTGAAGCCAAGGAGATGAGAAAGAGCCAAGAAGGGGTGTATGCCAGGGTTCCAACGTCAGCACTGAGCAATAGCAGGAGTCCTCTGACAGCCTGGAGGACGATAAGAGGAGGCCAAGGGTGAGCATGGGGGTGGAGGAGAAGATAAGGAGAAGAAGGCTGCATTGGAAGGGTGGTGGATCCTGGCCAGACAGCCATCTCAGAAGCCAGACCCTAGGCCAACATGGTCATGAGACAGTTATTGCCTGCTGCGGTCATGAGACAGTTATTGCCTGCTGCGTTCAGAGTCATTCTTGTCTTCCTATATGACGGGCTAAGATTTCGTTCCTATATTATTTCTTGTCGCTTAAAAAACAAAACAAAACAAAACACCAAGTGCCAATGTGTTCTTTTATTTATTTAGATACTAGTCTAGGAAGAGTGGAATAAATTAACTCTGAAATCTCAACCATAAAACACAACAAAAGCGTGTTGTAAGTTCCTGTCACGGTCCTCTGTAAGTCTGAGAGGATACATGGGGAGAGGGGCTTCTACTTCAGGTCATCGGGGCCAGGTTCCTCTTATCAGATGGCCCCTCTGTCCCCAAACAGGGATTCTTAAGTTGACTTCTGTTTTCTTGAGACTGAAGTCTCATTATGCCATTCAGTGTAACCTGAACTCACTTTGTAGCCCAGGAGAGTTTCAAACTAACAGCAATTTCTCCTGCCTCTGCCTCCTAAGTTCTGAGATTACAGGCATAAACCACTGTCCCTGGCCTGCTCTCTCTCTCTCTCTCTCTCTCTCTCTCTCTCTCTCTCTCTCTCTCATTCTTCCCATTTTGCTGTGCACTCCTTTGGGCAATTCAGTGATATTTCATATGTGTTTACTCAGCAGAAGAGCTTCAGCTGAGTAGTGAAACACGGCATACAAAGAAGGCCATTTAGAAGTTTTATACTGTTAAAATGATAAAATACAAATTATCCTTTTTTAAATTTATTTATTAGGATGTCGGACAGATGTGATTGCTGGTATGCAAGGAACCATTGAGACACACGAGGGAACACCCCAGCAGACATGTTAACATAGCAGGCAGAGTATAGAGGAGCTGAGTTCTGACAGACAGAGTGCTCAGACCGACACTGGGCAGTAATTCTAGGCTCTTTTTAATTGAGAGAGAAACAAATTTGTTATCTTGCTCTGAGCCATTGTTACTTAAGGAGTTTTGTCTTTCTTACTGCTGAACCTAATTCTAAATCATACATAGATTTGGGACTTTGAATAGGAACCAGGTCATGACAGGTTAATCTAATTGACATGGAGTCAATAACAAACTGGAGGTACCTTTGATCGGCTCAAGAAAGATGGAAACAATGCAGTCATTCTCTGTAAAACAAGGTGGGGTGACAAGCATTTTTTAAACCCCCCCTGTGGATCTGGAAATAATTTGAGGCTAAAGGAAAACCTGTGTTTGTTTTTGTATACATGGGTCTGACCTGGACGGCTTGTAAATGGTTCCCTTCCCACACTTCTAGGTTTTATTTAGGTTAGAGTGCTGGACCTGCTTATAAACACTGCTCTGAGCTTTTAGAGGCAGCAGAAGCCAGGGCCCAGCCTCCTCCATGACAGTTCCACGCCAGGGAGTTCAAAGCCTTAGGGGAATGTCAATGTCCAGGACACTAAGCCTGAAGTCTCCACCACAGTCACTTTATGATTTTAGGTGGGGCTCATGGGGAGTGAAGCACTCAAAACTAAACATGCTACCTGGTAACTTGTGTGAAATTAGAAGGAATTCTTTTTTCAAGTGACTGGTTGTGTTAAGCATGGGGGAAAGGCTCTGAAAAACGACAGTTAACAAAAGTTCTTATATATTTTTTAGTGCCAACACATTCCAGATTTGAAGGCTTAGGCAAGATTATTTCCCTGGTCAAGTCTGGGTTCTGCGATTGGCCTAAACTTCCAGGAATGGCAAAAAGTAAATAAAATATAAAATAAAATAAAATCAATAATCAGACCATGTGAGAGAGAGTTCCAGAAAGGGGTTTGTACTGGCTGGTTTTGGGTGTCAACTTGACACAGGCTGGAGTTATCACACAGAAAGAAGCCTCAGTTGAGGAAATGTCTCCACGAGATCCAGCTATAAGGCATTTTCTCATCTAGTGATCAAGGGGGAAAGGCCCCTTGTGAGTGGGACCATCTCTGGGCTGGTAGTCTTGGGTTCTATAAGAGAGCAGGCTGAGCAAGCCAGTAAAGAACATCCCTCCATGGCCTCTGCATCAGCTCCTGCTTTCTGACCTGCTTGAGTTCCAGTCCTGACTTCCTTTGGTGATGAACAGCAGTGTGGAAGTGTAAGCCGAATAAACCCTTTCCTCCCCAGCTTGCTTCTTGGTCCTGATGTTTGTGCAGGAATAGAAACCCTGACTAAGACAGGGTTCTTCAGATTCTCCGCAAATACTACTGAGTCCAGGGTCTTGAGGCCAGGAAGTGAATAGATGGCTCTGCTGTTGTCTATTATATTCACGCATGAAAGATTCTATTTAGAGTTTCATCTCCCAGATGGTAATAGCCCTAAACTCATATTCTGGGCATTCAAGTTTTACAACCCAGTAGGCATAGAGAGACCAGATGAAGTTATGTCAGAGACATACAAGTCAGTTTTGTAGCTCCTAAGGTTAGCAGAATTGTTTACCTGGTGCTTTCCTATGGCAAAAAGGCTGCTAATACTGGCTTGACAAGCTAAGGATTCTAACTTCCATTTCCAATTGCCACTGCAGCTATGTCCGAGTACGTGATGTGAGGGCTATAGCCAAGCGTGTCTGTCCTAGACCTTAAAGTGAGAGGACATAAGAGAAGGAGATCAGAGAGGCAGTCCATCAGCAGGGAAGTAGAGATAAAGGCTCTAGTGGCAGCTGCCAGTGCTGAAAGCCAGAGATGCTAAAGGTACAGGTGTCCAGGGTTGGATGCTGACCAAGAGGTGTCATCTACAGACTGGTCTTAGAGTGTGCCTTGAATGGTTTCTTCTAGATAACCCTGATCTTAATGGTTGGTCATCTTGGTAGGCCTGTGATACCCAAAGCTGTTTGAGTAGCCATTTTCTCTTGAATAAACCACAGTAGGTTTCACTTGGTGGTACTGATATGTCCTTTAGTGTCATCTTACTCTACTGCCTGTTAGCCAAGGAAACAGGATAAGTATTTGTTTTGGAAATAGAAGTAGATAAGAAGAAAGGAAGTGGGGAAGGAGGGAAGGAAGGAGGGAAGGAAGGAGAGAAGGAGGGAGGGAGGAAGGAAGGAAGGAAGGAAGGAAGGAAGGAAGGAAGGAAGGAAGGGGAATGAGCATGTGACTTTCCTAGAGAAAGTTACAGGAAAGAAAGCTATAAAGGGAGGAAAAGGGAGAGATTGATTTTTGAGACCTGAAGCATGGTGTGGCATGTCCTTAAATGATCCAGTTGGGATAAAGAGATAGTTGACTGGTTAGAATCATGTATTGTTTCAGCAGAGAACCAACATTTGGTTCCAAGCATCCACACTGGTGCCTTACAATAGCCTGTAACTACAGCTTAGGTGATCTGATACCCTTTCTGGCATCTCTGGGTACCACACACATTTATAGTTAAAAATAAAACATGGGCTAGAAATGGCTCAGTGATTAAAAGCAATTCCCACTCTTCCAGAGGACCTGAGTTCAGTGCCTAGCACCCATACTGAACAATTCTCAAGTGCCTATAAGTCCAGCTCCAGGGCATCTGACACCCTCTTCTAGCCTCTTTGTGTACTCATCCCCATATATGCATAGTTAAAAATAAAATAAAAAAAATAAGATTCAAATATAGAGCAGGAGATGCACTGATTGCCATCTAGGCTCTGCTGTGTGTAAGTAGATGACACTCAGAATACTGTTTTCAGTGAGTAAACTTTTATTTTAGTGTCAAGACACAGTCAAGAAGTAGAAATACCAGGTATTGTTTAGGGAGAGCTCATTCCATGAGGTTATTCAAGAATCTGAGTCTTATCATCTTATCATGTATAACAGGACATTGTCCTGACCTTTGTGGTCCATCATGTAGTAACAGCCACATCCCAAGCAGGAGGATAGAAGATGAAGGCCTCCTGGGTTTGAACATCTGTCACGGTTCATCCCAGGCTTTCACTTCCTATCACATGCAATTGGCCAACTGTTAGTGACATGGCTCTAAGGAAGGCCTGAGGATGCAATGTTTATACTGAACCCTCATGCTATGTCTGCTAATTAGAGGTTCTCCCATTATAGAAAAGGGGAGGGGATAAGCCTTTAGAGGCCAGCTCATCCTCTGCCCTTGCTTCAATTGACAGCAGACTGAAATCTGAGCTTACAGGTATAGATGGGAGCACGATAAATTTTCTATGAGATCATAATCTTGGTTAGTACACGGATAGGAGAATTTCTCTTCAGAGTTGTTGGCCACAGTCATTTTGAATGGGAGAACTAACTAAAAAAAATGCAATTGCTCTGCATTTTCGAATGATATTGGTTGTGAAAAGGAATGGCTTGTGCTCAGTTACGACTTTAACATCTACATTTACAAACAAAAAGGGAAAATGACAGGACCGAGTAAAAGTTTAAAGGTCTTTCTCAGGGTGGATTGCCACAGCCAGAGCTGTACGTCTGGCAGACAGTAGAGTGCCTACCCAATTATTCCTCAGGGTTTTCGTAGAAAACGCAATGGCCTGTAAGGAGGTCAGAGAAGCCTTGAGGCCAAAGAAGATAGGGAAAAGATCAAGGGAAATTTACAGACGACAAGTTCAAGGGCAGACTGGGTACAAGTTCAAAGCTGAAGAAATAGCTGGCACTTCTGCACATGTGCTATCTTGCAACATGCTACTAGGGTCTTAGAGTAACAGGGCTCCTAGCCACTGGTGGCAAAGGCGGAGGCTCGAATCCAGAGGACTGGCAGCTGAGTCAGAGCCTCCTGGGGCCATCATTGCGCAGCTGCCAGGCAGACTCTTCCAAAATGCTCTTTCTAAAGCAGATAGACCTCAGGCAGCAGACTCTCTAGGAGAATGGGAGCGCTCGGCCCAGCCCAGTGATTCACATCTGCAAACACCTGTCATGGGCATTCTCTCGTCTTGTCTTCTCAGGTGTGTTCCAATGATAGATATGCTGCCCAAGTCACCTGCCTATATCCCAGGATCCTCTGGCTTAAAATGTGTATGTGCAATTGTTTCCATTCTAGAGCTATTGCTTTCGAGTAGCTTTAAGGTGAGGCAAGTCTAGGGAGGCATCTTTCAGAGAAAGAGCACAGGCCTGTTTATGGCAATGCCAGATACAGTAGCCTTTCTTAGGTTCCAAATCAGTGGTCTCACTGGAGTTCTCCAGGGATGCAATGAACCAGCCTTCTCAAGTGCTCCCTGTTTTTTTTTTTTTTGTTTTGTTTTTTTCTTTTCCAGAAACTTCCTCTGTCTTGACTAAACAGTGTCTCCAGCCATGTATATCCTATGCATTAGTCAGTGCCTGGCCCTCAGATTGTGACCACTTTATACACAGTTTCTAAGGTTTTGATTTTGAGGTAGTGGGGATTGAACCCACAGGTTTGCACATGATTGGCAAGCACTCCACCAGTGGTCTATACCCCCACGCCCAGCCCTCTTTTTACTTTCCTGGAGGAGAAGATGCATTGGAAGGATGACTTCCTTGTGGCTTACAGTTTGAGGGTACAATCCATCAAGGCAGGGAAGTGACAGTGGCCAGAGCATCAGGTAGCTGGTTATGTTACATTTGGGATCCCAGTTCTGGAAAAGCTCATTTTAAAAATTGAGATAGGGGCTCAAATAATTGCTTAGCTGGGCATGAATTTACTTTGTAGCCCAGGAAGGCTTTGAACTTGGGATCCTGTCTCAACCTCCTCAGTGATTGAGATTACAGATGTGTACCATCAGGGCAGTGCCTTGATGACATTTAGTAGCCCCCCACCCCACCCACCCATCCACACACATACTTTGTTTTTATTTCTCACTGGTCTCCCTCTCTAAGATTCTGTGTCAGCTGTTAAGGGCGCTGGCCCTCCATTCAGACTGCCTAGCTTAAGATCTCCCCTGCTTTCCCCTTTTTCTGTGTGCTGTTGGACAAGGACCTCACCTCCTGAGCCTGTTGTTTCCTGTCTACAGTAGCAACAATAACAGCGTAATAATCCTACGAACTTTAAATAACTCAAGATCCATAAAAGACTTCGGACCCTGCTTGTCTCACAAAGCTCCAAGCACTGTGTGAGTATGGGCTTTATCACCCTATGGGTCACTGTTCCTTCCAGGAATGCTTTGTTGGAGTCTCCTACAAATTGTTGGAGCCCTGTTACTCTAAGACCCTAGCAATTGAAATTTTCTGGTGTCTGTAAACCTGCCCTCTCTTATTCTGGTAATGACGTGTCTCTTTATTCTGGGAGCTTCTATTATAAGTGGCTCTACTAATTTTGATTGTACATAGATACCAGGGCATGGAAGAGCATTTGACTCAGGCTTGCCTAGTCACGATACATCACCTCTGCAGTGACTGACTGGTTCAATGTGTGGGGCTGGGATCCCAAAAGGGCCAGTTGGAGTACTTCTCGGTGAGGCAAGCAGTTGTGAGCATAAAACTGTCACTCTGCAGCAGCTGCTGAGCTCAGATAATGAATGCTATGCCATCCTGCCTGTCTGCGCAGGGGAAGCAATTCAGAAACGGAACAACTGAGGGTGATACCCAAAGAGGAAAGGTCTAAGAGCAATGTTGTGGTATGAGGAGAGAGAAAGAGAGGGGGGAGGGGGAGGGGGAAGGGGAGGGAGAGGGAGAGGGAGAGGGAGAGGGAGAGGGAGAGGGAGAGGGAGAGGGAGAGGGAGAGGGAGAGGGAGAGGGAGAGGGAGAGGGAGAGGGAGAGGGAGAGGGAGAGCTCATAATTGGGAGTTTGGGGTCTGCATTCCTCAGGCCCTTCTTACCCAGACCTTCACCATCTGGAAGCTGAGACCTCCTTTTGGGCTTACAACAAAGCGTGCTGTTGGCGTGTAGGAAGAGTCAGAGCTATTGTGCCCTTTCTGTTGAATTTGTCCTTGACCTGTTCGTCCCTTCCTTTCTAGAGCCAGGGAGTGAGGAGGGTTGGATCCTGGTTCTCTTCTCGGCTGACTTCAGTTTGCCTCCTGGCTGTTTTCCTTTGTCTTGTTTTCATGGACAGTAACCTAAAGCCCTCACTTCCTCATTCCTAGCTAAGCCTCTGCTCCAGCCCTGTGCCTTCCCCTTACCTCCCTGATTTCCCTTATGAGGAAACATTTACCCCAGCTTTCCCTTCCACTTCTCTTTTACGTCTTTACAGTTGATACTCTTGTTCTGCCTTTCCTTCAGATCTCAATCTCCAGTCATTTGCAAAATATGCTTCCATTTTGCACGGCTGTTACAGACTTACACTCTTGAACTTGCTAGCTGGTTTTTTTTTTTTTTTTTTTTTTGTACAAAAGACACTGGTCTGTTGTGTTTTATATTCTAAACGTTTCCTGGTGACATATTTTGCTCCAATGGTTTATTGATCTTTCAGGACTGGCTGATTCATGCATCAAGTCAAAGTATCAGTCCAAAAATGAAAAGCACAGCAAGTATTTAATTTATCTTCCATGTGCCAGCAAGGCTCTCTCACTCGTCTCCTCATTCAAGCATCAGGCCAGGTACTTTATCTAGGCCTGTTACATTTCCATAGCCATCTAAAGGGACGTTGTAACACTCTTTCTTACATTACAATTCCAGATTAAGGGGCTGGAGAGATGGCCCAGCTGTTAAAGGCTAGGCTCACAACAACTCCAGATTAATAAAGGCAGGAGTGAAGAATATAGAACAGTCAGCATTAGGCAGACGCTATAATAATAATTATTGCAGGTGAGAACTAATTGAATGCTAACTTAGCTAAAACATGCTAAATTGGAACTAATATGAATGCTCAAAGTGCTGGATGAATTATAACAAGAAATACACACATATATTATTTATAATGTGCGCGCGCGCGCGCACGCACACACACACACACACACACACACACACACACACACACACACACACATTTTTGTGATTTAAGAGACTCTCCCCAAGATCCTTACCCATTGCAAAGGGAGAAAAACGGGTAACTTTTGCACTATGGAAACCCAGAGAACATCTCCTTAACCTAGCAACCAAGGTTAACAGCATCACTATTAATAACATTAGCATTAGGTAATCATAATCCGATTCACCCAGGAGTGTAGAGTTTCCCTTCTGTGGTGTTCTTGGCAAGAAAACGTGCAGCTTCCATTTAGTCATGAAAAGACCATCATGTAAACTCGGATTGAAGGATCTCCCACAATAACATTGACCTTGACCAGCACTCTTCACAAGTTCCAAGGTCAGGAAGGGCCAGGAAAGGCCAAAGGAATGCTGCAGACTGGAGACAGTAAAGAGACAGATCCAGGCGAGTGTGACCCTGGACTGAATACTGGACACAAAAGACAATAGAGGGCAGTTGGTCAAATTTGGGAAGAGTACTCGTTTGATGCTTGCTCTCACACTCAAATCACTGCACTGCATGCTGTCTAGGGTATGACTTAAGCTTCAGGGTTTTTAAAAATGATGCTTCCTAATGTGTGAGATTTAAGAGAAGATATAACTACATAGTACAGGAGGGAAGAGCCATCTATCAACGGTGAGAGTAGCTTCAGCCGTGGGAGTAGCCTCAGCTTGTCTCACTAGCCTTCTGTATTAAATCTTTAAGATTGCTGCCTAGGAAGGTACCTGCATTATCTCGAGCTTCTAAGACATAAGGCAAGCTGATAAGAGAAGGGCCAGATGTAGTCTGTGCTGTGTCTACCTCCCTGGCCAAGCCCCGAGTCTGCTGTGCTGACCTGCTTCCTTCAGGCTTTGACGGCCTCTCTCTCTCTCACCTGAACATGCACTATGGATTCTGCTTGCTGCCCTCAGGCCCTGCTGCTGTAGGAGTCCACTGTGTGATTGTACACAGCCCAGAGGTATAGAGTTGACCACATTCCTCAGCTTAGCCCCTTAGCAAGCAGCTCAGATTGGCTCTGCCACTCCTCAGAAACCCAGGCAGCATGCAGTACCAGTTGTGTTTGACAATACCAGCTGAGTTATATGTAACCTTGTTTTTTTTTTCTCCTTCCTTTCTTTTTTCACTTGCCCTGTCTTCCCACTCCTGGAACCATATTCACGAAGATAAATTACTTGTTCATCATTCCCCAAACTCATTTAAACAGAACTCAGGCTAAGATGCCTTTAATGAGAGCAATAAAACCACATAGAGTTAGGGCTAGCAAGGAAATCCAGGGAATTTCCTTTTGAGAGCATACGAGAGTTGCAGTTCTTTGGTCTCTGTCTCTGTTAGTCACCTTTCTATAGTTATAGCAAAGCACCAAAGGCTTCCTTAAGCTCATAGCTTATAGGTCCTGATACAGCAGAGTTGAGTAAAACTGGTCACTTCATGGTTAGGGAGTGAAACAGAGGAAAGAGAGGGGTCCACAGTCTCTCCAACCCGGTTAAGGAATGACCCTGGCTATCAAAGACCTCCCATGAGGTTCTAACACAGAAATGTCCCAGATGCGAACTCCAGTACCATCTCTCCTTTCTTTTCTTTTATTAACTTAATTTATTAAAAAAAAAGAGAGATATCGAGTTTCATTAGGTAGCCCAGACTGACCTCAAGCTCTCAATCCTCCTCTTATTTTTCTTTCTCCTCCTCCTCTCCCTCCTTCTCCTCCTCCTCTCCCTCCTCCTCCTCTCCCTCCTCCTCCTCTCCCCCTCCTCCTCCTCCTCCTCTTTTTGGCCTGTGCTCCCTTATTCTTCATCCTCCCCCCACTTTCCTTCTTTGGTGGTTCCATTTACAGCTAACGGTTCACTCTCAGCACCTTGGCTGAAGTCAGAAGAAACCAGTGCTGTTTGAACAGTCTTCCTGCTCTGCTTAAACCAACGTTGTCCACTGGGCAGTGGTGTCTGCTGTTGCTCTTACTGCATCCTGCAGATTTAGCCTGTTATGACCTTCTGACCTAGCTACACCTGCTATCAAATTTCCTGTCTGTCTTCCTTGCCTTGTACCTCTTGTTCTTCCCAACATCTCCACACATTGCATCAGCCTTCTGTAGCATGAAGCAGCAGTGCCGTGAAGCAGGAGGGTGACAGATCAGTGAAACAGTTCCAGAGGGCTATCTCACTTGTCCCAGGTGACAAGGATCCAGCTGTTTGTTTGGTAAACATTTACTATGTGTCAATCACATGCTATACATTCTTCTGGGTGCTGGGTAAATATCAGTGTATAAAATCGAGGAGACTAGACATATGGCTTATATAGTCCAGGGAAAGGCAATTTAGTAACAGAGGCCAGACAGGAGTACTACATCCCTTCTAATATACAGGTTAAGGAGCTAGAGAGATAGCTCAGCAGTTACAAGCACTAGCTGCATTTGCAGAGTACTAGGGTTCAACAAGTCTCAGCACTCAACACTCAGCACTTACAACCATCTGTAACTCCAGTCCCAGAGGTTTGGATGGCTTCTTCTGGCCTCTATGGGTATTCCATGTAGGTGGTATACAAACATACATTCAGGTAAAACACTGACGTACAAATTAGGCATTCTTGGTTGGAAATATGAAATCCAAACACTGCAAAGTCTGAAAGTCTTTGACCACTGACCTGATACTATAAATAGAAAGTCTTTTATTTGATTTAATGTGGCTACAGTCAAAGTGCAGGTGCACAAATGTTATTCTAGAAAATTACTTTCAGTCAATGTGTGTACATGTGTAGGAGTTACAAATGAACTGAGTGTTTAGACTTGGGCTGCATCTCCAAGATTTCTCATTATGTATATGCAAATCCAAAACAACTTTACATTCAAAATGCTAGTGCCCCCAAGCATTTTGGGTAAGGGCTACTCTCTGCAATGTCCCTGTAACTTGTTTCCTTAATAAGGCAGACAGGGCACCCATTCTCTTCACTAATAACCTTTGTTATTAATTTCTGGTTCATGATTAACATTTATTTTTGAGACTCACATGCACACGTGTGGTCCTAGCATTGAGGATGCTGAGGAAGGGGATCACTCAAGCTCAAGGCCATTGCAGGCTGTATAGCAAGACCCTGACTCAAAACAATAAAATAGGGCTGAGAGGTGGCTCAGTGGTAGTTAAGAGTACATGCTGCTCTTTGAGGGGACCTACATCTAGTTCCTCCTCTCACATCAGGCAGGTCCTAGGAACCCAATGTTCTTCCTCATCTCTGTGGGCACCTGCACACGTGCATGTAGATATACAAATATACATAGAGTTGCGTACATCTTATAAATGTCAAATGAATACATGCAATACATAAATTGTATCTTTGACCCACTTCCCTCTCTTGAGGGACACTTGAATACTCTGCTGGTTTGTCTTTGACAGGATTTGGAATCCCCTCGCTGATGTACCTCTGGATTTATCTGAGAAGGAAACACTTATTCTGAATGTAGGTGACATCATCCCATGCTCTGGATCCCTGGAGTGAATACAGAAGAAATCAAGTAGAGTATTAGCATTTGTCTACCTTCAGATGCAGCGCGTCCAGCTATATCGGGCTCCCACGGCTACACCTAGAGCTGCTCTCATTGCCTTGTGTCCTCTGTCCTCCTTCAGACTGCGGGCCAGTGCAAACCTTTCCTTCCTTAAGTACTGTTGCCAGGTGTCTCATGGAAGAAACAAGAGAAGTGACTGACATAGATACTTATACATAGTTTCCACTTGGGTTTGTGAAGGCTAACTACCCTTTCCTGTCTTGGCTGGAACCATGCAGCCTGAAGGACAGGAGGTGGCCCCTGGGACATATACTCACTCTGAGCTATGGCTTGTAACCATTGACAGCAAGAGTGTGATAGAATCTTCCTTACTTCTCCTCATGCCTTGAAAAGGAAGTGAAAGTTGAACTACTTTTTCTAGTTTAACATAAACTCTCTTTGAATTCACCATTTTTAATTTATATTGGGGGATTTGGGTGGATCTAAGTCCAATTTAACTCTTCTACCAGAAGCATAAGCCAGAACATCTCCATTTTCCTTTGTTGTTTGAGGCAGGGTCTTGCTATGTAGTGCTGGCTGACCTCAAACTTACTATGTAGACAAGCCTGGCCTAGAACTTGGGGCAAGTCTCCTGCTGCTACCTCCCAAATGCTGGGATTACTTACAGGTACAAAGTATTATGTCTGACTTCCATTTGTTGTACTTGAATGGTAGAGCACTGACTTACATTTTATCAAGGTTCCTCATATTTCCTCATAACCCTTGTTTTCTTTCTTGCTATGGTACATGTACCAGCTACCAAAGCTCATCTGAGGGCTCTAAGAGCTGTTCTATTTGGAAAACAGGGGCCTCAAAGAAGTTATCTCTAGGGATCATTTGCTTGGGAAGAGAACACAGTTTTCTTCTTTCCCTTGTTGGAGTCAGGGACTGACTTCAAGGCCCAGGAGTGCTAACAGAGCATGTGTTCTACCCCTGGGCAGAACATCCAGTCTTTACCTCTTGAAAACTTTTAAAATGTTTTGAACTCATCAGACAGCCCCACGGTCCCCAGAGGAGACCCTACTTCCAGGCACTTTAACACATCCAGGATCTTAGGATTCCAGGATCCCAGGATCCCAGGATCTTGGTCACACCTGGATCTCAGGGTCTCAGAGGAAGCTTGACTGCCAAGAATTCTGACACACACAGAATCTCAGGTTCACAGGATCCTGGAATCACAGGATCACAGAGAAAGCTGAACTCTGAGGAATCCTGAATCAATGGGGATTACAGGAAGGACAGGCTCCAATCAGATATATTGAGGGCAGCAAACACTTGAAATAATCAGATGGCAGGAGCCAAGCTTAAGAACAGAAGCAACAGAAACCAAGGTTACATAGCATCATTGGAACCAAACTCTCCCACCATAGCAAGTCCTGGATACACCACCACACCAGAAAAGCAAAATATGGATCTAAAGTTAACTTCTCATGAAGATGGTGGAGGACTTTAAGAAGGAAATAAGTAACTCCCTTAAAGAAATACAGGAGATCACATCCAATCAGGTGAAAGAACTGAACAAAACCATCGGGGATCTAAAAATGGACGTAGAAATAATAAATAAATCACTCTGAAAATAGAAAACCTAGAAAAGAAGCGAGGAGCCATAAATGCAAGCATAACCAACAGAATACAGGAGATAGAAGAGAGAATCTCAGGTGCAGAAGATTCCATAGAAAACATTGACACAACAATCAAAGAAAATATGAAATGCAAAAAGATCCTAACACAAAACATCCAAGAAATCCAGGACACAATGAGAAGACCAAACCTAAGGATAATAGGTATAGACAAGAAGGACGATTTCCAACTTAAAGGGCCAGTAAATATCTTCAACAACATTATAAAAGAAAACTTCTGCAACCCAAAGAAAGAGATGACCATGAACATACAAGAAGCCTACAGAACTCCAAATAGTTTGGATCAGAAAAGGAATTCCTCCTGTCACATAATAATCAAAACACCAAATGCACAAAACAAAGAAAGAATATTAAAAGCAGTAAGGGCAAAAGGTCAAGTAACATATAAAGGCAGACCTATCAGAATTATACCCGACTTCTCCCCAGAGACTATGAAAGCCAGAAGATTCAGGGCAGATGTTATACAGAACCTAAGAGAACCCAAATGCCAGCCCAGTCTACTATACCCAGCAAAACTCTCAATTACTATAGATGGAGAAACTAAGGTATTCCATGACAAAACCAAATTTACACAATATCTTTCCACAATTACAGCCTTCAAAGGATAATAAAGGGAAAACTTCAACACAATGAGGGAAACTAAGCTCTAGAAAAAGCAAGAAAGTAATCTTTCAACAAACCTAAAGAAGATACCCACATGAACAGAATTCCAACTCTAACAACAAAAATAACAGGAAGCAACAACGACTTTTCCTTAATATCTCAAACTATCAATGGACTCAATTCCCCAATAAAAAGACATAGACTAACAGACTGTTACATAAATAGGACCCAACTTTTTGCTGCATACAGGAAACCCACCTCAGGGACAAAGACAGACTACCTTAGAGTAAAACGCTGGAAAACAATTTTCTAAGCAAATGGTCCAAAGAAACCAGATGGAGTAGCCATTCTAATATTAAATAAAATTGACTTTCAACCTGAAGTTCTCAAAAAAGATAAGGAGGGGCACTTGTTACTCATCAAAGGTAAAATTTATCAAGATGAACTTTCAATTCTGAACATCTATGCTCCAAATGCAAGGGTATCCACATTCATTAAGGAAACTTTGCTAAAACTCAAAGTACACATTACACCTCACACAATAATAGTGGGAGACTTCAACACCCAACTCTTATCAATGGACAGATCCTGGAAACAGAAACTAAACAGAGACATAGTGAAACTAACAGAAGTTATTAAATAAATGGACTTAACAGTTATCTATAGATCATTTCATCCTAAAACAAAAGAATATACCTTCTTCTCAGCACCTCATGGTACCTTCTCCAAAATTGACCATATAGTTGGTCACCAAACAGGCCTCAGCAGATAAAAAAATATTGAAATAATCCCATGCACCCTATCAGATCACCATGGATTAAGGCTGATCTTCAATAACAACATAAATAATAGAAAATCCACATACACGTGGAAGCTGAACAACACTCTACTCAATGATACCTTGGTCAAGGAAGAAATAAAGAAAAAAATTAAAGACTTTTTGGAGTTTAATGAAAATGAAGCCACAACATACCCAAACTTATGGGACACAATGAAAGCAGTCCTAAGAGGAAAACTCATAGTTTTGAGTGCCTCCAAAAAGAAGCTAGAGTGAGCATACACTAGCAGCCTGACAGCACATCTAAAAGCTCTAGAACAAAAGGAAGCAAATTCACCCAAGAGGAGTAAATGGCAGGAAATAATCAAACTCAGGGCTGAAATCAACCAAGTGGAAACAAGAAGAACTATTCAAAGAATCAACCAAACGAGGAGCTGGTTCTTTGAGAAAATCAACAAGATAGACAAACCCTTAGCCAGACTCACTAGAGAGCACAGGGAAAGCATTCTAATTAATAAAATCAGAAATGAAAAGGGAGATATAACAGCAGAATCCGAGGAAATCCAAAAAATCATCAGATTCTACTACAAAAGCCTATATTCAACCCAACTGGAAAACCTGGATGAAATGGACAAATTCCTAGACAGATACCAGGTACCAAGGTTAAATCAGGATCAGATTAACAATCTAAACAGCCCCATTTCCCCTAAAGAAATAGAGGCAGTCATTAAAAGTATCCCAACCAAATAAAGCCCAGGGCCAGATGGGTTTAGTGCAGTGTTCTATCAGACCTTCAAAGAAGACCTAATTCTATTACTCCTCAAACTCTTCCACAAAATAAAAACAGAAGGTACTCTACTCAATTTGTTCTATGATGCCATAATTACTCTGATACCTAAACCACATAAAGACCCAACAAAGAAAGAGAACTTCAGGCAAATTTCTCTTATGAGTATAGATGTAAAAATACTCGATAAAATTCTCACAAACCGAATCTAAGAACACATCAAAACAATCATCCATCATGATCAGGTAGGCTTCATCCCAGGGATGTAGGGATGGTTTAATATACGGAAATCTATCAAAGTAATCCACTATATAAACAAACTCAAAGACAAAAACCACATGATCATCTCATTAGATGCTGAGAAAGCATTTGACAAAGCCCAACACCCCTTCATGATAAAAGTCTTGGAAAAATCAGGAATTCAAGGCCCATACCTAAACATAATAAAAGCAATATGCAGCAAACCAGTAGCCAGCATCAAACTAAATGGAGAGAAACTTGAAGCAATCCCACTAAAATCAGGGACTAGGCAAGGCTGCCCACTTTTTCCCTACCTAGTCAATATAGTACTTGAAGTCCTGGCCAGAGCAATTCGACAACAAAAGGAGATCAAAGGAATACAAATTGGAAAGGAAGAAGTCAAAATATCACTATTTGCAGATGATATAATAGTATATATAAGTGACCACAAAAATTCCACCAGAGTACTCCTAAGCCTGATAAACAGCTTCAGTGCAGTAGCTGGATATAAAATTAACTCAAATCAGTGGCCTTTCTCTACACAAAGGATGAAGAGGCTGAGAAAGAAATTAAGAAAATAACAACCTTCACAATAGTCACAAATAATATAACTTGGTGTGACTCTAACTAAGGAAGTGAGAGATCTGTATGATAAGAACTTCAAGTCTCTAAAGAAAGAAATTGAAGAAGCTCTCAGAAGATGGAAAGATCTCCCATGTTCATGGATTGGCAGGATTAATATAATCAAAATGGCTATCCTGCCGAAAGCAATCTACAGATTCAATGCAATCCTCATCAAAATTCCAACTTAATTCTTCACTGAGTTAGAAAGGGCAACTGGCAAATTCATATGGGATAACAAAAATCCTAGGATAGGAAAAACTATTCTCAACAATAAAAGAAACTCTGATGGAATCACAATCCCTGACCTCAATCTGTACTACAGAGCAATGGTGATAAAAACTGCATGGTACTGGTACAGTGAGAGACAGGTAGATAAATAGAACAGAATTGAAGACCCAGAACCCACACACTTATGGTCACTTGCTCTTTGACAAAGGAGCTAAAACCATCCAGTGGAAAGAAGACAGCATCTTCAACAAATGGTGCTGGCTCAACTGGCAGTTATCATGTAGAAGAATGCGAATTGATCCATTCTTATCCTCTTGTACAAAGCTCAAGTCTAAGTGAATTAAAGAACTCCACATAAAACCAGAGACACTGAAACTTATAGAGGCAAAAGTGGGGAAGAGCTTTGAAGATATGGGCACAGGGGAAAGATCCCTGAACAGAACAGCAATGGCTTGTGCTGTAAGATCAAGAATTGACAAATGGGACCTCATAAAATTGCAAAGCTTCTGTAAGGCAAAAGACACTGTCAATAAGACCAAAAGGCCACCAACAGATTGGGAAAAAAATCTTTACCAATCCTAAATCCTATAGGGGGCTAATATGCAATATATATAAAGAACTCAAGAAGTCGGACTCCAGAAAACTAAACAACCCTATTAAAAAATGGGGAACAGAGCTAAGAAAGAATTCTCAACTGAGGAATATCAAATGGCTGAGAAGTACCTAAAAAATGTTCAACATCCTTAATCATCAGGGAAATGCAAATCAAAACAACCCTGAGATTCCACCTCACACCAGTCATAATGGCTAAGATCAAAACCTCAGGTGACAGCAGATGCTATCGAGGATGTGGAGAAAGAGGAACACTCCTCCATTGCTGGTGGGACTGCAAGCTGGTACAACCACTCTGGAAATCAGTTTGGTGTTTCCTCAGAAAATTGGACATAGTTCTACTGGAAGATCCAGTAATACCACTCCTGGGCATATATCCAGAAGATACTCTACCATGTAATAATGACACATGCTCCAGTATGTTCATAGCAGCCTTATTTATAATAGCCAGAAGCTGGAAAGAACCCAGAGGATCCTCAACATAGGAATGGACACAGAAAATGTGGTACATTTACACAATGGAGTACTAGTCAGCTAGTAAAAACAATCAATTTATGAAATTCTTAGACAAATGGATGGATCTGGAGGATACCATCTTGATTGAGATAACCTAATCACAAAAGAACACACATGATATGCACTCACTGATAAGTGGATATTAGACCAAAAGCTCAGAATCCTTTTTAGAAGGGGGAACAAAATACCCATGGAAGGAGTTACAGAGACAAAGTTCGGAGCAGATCCTGAAGGAATGACCATCCAGAGACTGCCCCACCTGGGGATCTATCCCATAAACAACCACCAAACTCAGACACTAGGTAGATGCCAACCAGAGCCTGCTGACAGGCGCCTGATATAGCTGTCTCCTGTGAGGCTCTGCCAGTGCCTGGCAAATACAGAAGTGGATGCTCACAGTCATCCATTGGACAGAGCTCATGGTCCCCAATGAAGGAGCTAGAGAAAGTACCCAGGGAGCTGAAGGGGTCTGAAGCCCCATAGAAGGAACAACAATATGAACTAACCAGTACCCTCAGAGCTCCTTGGAACTATACCAGCAATCAAAGAAAACACATGGTAGGACTCATGGCTCTAGCTATATATGTAACAGAGGATGGCCTAGTCGGTCCTCAATGGGAGGAGAGGCCCTACGTTCTGTGAAGGTTCTATGCCCCAGTATAGGGCAATTCCAGGACCAGGAATGGGAGTGGGTGGGCTGGTGAGCAGGGGGAGGGGAGAGGGGATAGGGGGTTTTCGGAGGGGAAACTAGGAAAGGGAATAACATTTGAAATGTAAATAAAGAAAATATCTAATAAGAAAAAGAAAAAAAATGTAATTGCTTTCTGGAAGGAGATGCTACTTAACTTTAAACATTCATGTTTTTTTTTTTTTAATCATATCAGTCTCCTCTCTCAGAAAGAAGTGGGCAGAAAGAACCTTAAACTTCTCCCTTGTAAAAGGGGATGCTGATAAGAGGGACGTCCAGCTGAAGCCAGTGTGATAATGTCAAGGATCAGCAAGGGCTGCCTGACTTTTTGTGATTGCTGATGCTGTCATTAGGGCAACAGTGTGGGGCGAAGGGAGACTCCCAAGGCTTGTGTTTTCTGTGCCAGAGGTTTTGTTCCTGTGGTGACAGGTCTCTGGGTGTCCCTTTTACTGTGTCCTCAGGTTAAGCAGTGTCCCTCAGAGTTCCTCACCATGAGCTAGACATAGGCAGATGTTCATCTGGCATGAGGCAAGGGACAGTATGGCTTAGATAGGTCTAATTTTTATTTTGGTTTTCCCCCTAAACCAGAGAAGAAAAGCTCAAGCAAAGAAAATGAGATCCATTTGCTGGATGGTGGGAAGGCTCCCTGGTGCCTCCTGTTATCTGCCTTCCAGAGGCCTTTCCAGAGCTTGGTGCTGTTAACAGCCTGCAAAGAGGCCTCTGGTGGTACTAATCAGAAAAAAAACAAACAAACAAAAAAAAAACAAACCCAAACAAACAAAACAAAAGCAAGCAAGCAAACAAACAAGAAGACAAAGCAAACCACTTACACTCAAATGTGAGGCAATGCCTTTACTTCCGGGAGCTCCGTTCCTCAGACCTTCTCCTGGTTCCACAGCCTTGAAATTTGTATTGCGTCAGCCCTGGGACACATCTCTTATCTACACTTCTGTTTCTGGGCTGTTTTCTACTGATGTCTGCCAAGGACAGTGCTCCCAGAATGCGCCTGACCTTTAGAGGGTGAGATGCACTTCTGCCAGCAGTAGTGGCCCATCCCTGTGGGGACTTGACCCAACAGTTGAGAAGACAAGAACATCTGTTGGCCTTTGGGAGCAGGAAGCATTTCATGTACTCTCCAAAAAAGACAGGGCTCCAGGCGGTGTCCCTTTTAAAATGCAGGTTTTTCCCCCCAGTGTTAAAAGCAAATAGCAAATGTACAACTTAGATTATTTGATATAGCTTAAATTAGTCTCCAATTTCAGTGAGACAAAGATGCCAGTGAGGAGTCCTATGATTTCCTCGCCTTAATTTTATGGATCATCATTTGGAGTGCCTGGATGGAACGCCTGAGGAATATAGATTGCCTTTAAAATTGGAACATTCATGGTTGCTTTTCCTGTTGATAAGCTTTTTAAAATGCTGACAGAAGTCTAAGCTGTTCCCTTTGTGCTGAGGGGCTGAGACACGGTTACAACTTCCCTTCTTTCTGTAGTAACTCTCTCCCGTCTTTCAGGACTGGGCTATGGCTGTGGGTGGTGTCTTCCGATACCATTGCTTTGCCTCTTCGACATTTTCAACAGAAGACGCTTTTCTGTTGTTATTGCTGAACATGCAGTTTTGCTAAATCCTCGATGGGAGTTCTTGAGAACACTGTTCGCTGTTTTGGTCTAGTGGCACTTGGACTTTGCCATGCATACCACTTCGGAAGCTTTCTAATGTGCATCCATCTAGTATTACAGACCAGGTGATTTGGTGGATAGAGTTGAGTCTAGAGGATCTGCAGAATATGTCAACTTTGTCTAAGCTCCACACTTTGAGGAATAGCTTTATCTAGGAGCAGGGATTGTCTGTGCAGTTGCCATTTTGGTCACGTGAGTACTGATGGCTTTTCTCAGCATAGTAGAATATTCCTGGCTTCTCTCTGTGAGATATCAGAAGTGTTACCACCACATTTTGATAACCAAAGATGTCCCCAGATTCTGGCAGATGTCTTCAGCCATGGTAGATTTGAAATCTACTGTGTTAAAATGTTCTTAATGCAAGCATCCTGGGCACCTGACCATTCCTTTGGTGATGGATTTATGTGTGGCTTTCTCATCTCAAACACAGTTTTCTTAGGTTTTTTATAATGAAATCAGGTTTTTGTTTGTTTTTGTTTTTGCCATGAAGGATTCAAGCTATGATTATTTTCAAAGAGGGGCAATTGTTATCTAACCCAAACAGTTTTAAAAGACAAAAAAAAAAAAAATCATGCATATGTGCGTATATGTTTGTGTGTGCTACGTGCTTTAGGAAGCCAGACACTATACATTTAAAAGACGATTCATGTACTCTTTACTGATCTAAAGGTACCAGAACCTGGGACAGTGGAGCCTAAAAATGATGCAGACTAAAGTCTCATGCAGTAGCCAACTTTATTCAGAACACCAGACAATTTATACTCTGAGAGTTAAGAAGAGTCACCTGAGTAAAGTACACAGTCACAAGGACCAGTCACACGCTTTTTTTCCCACAGAGACACACAAACAAATAGCGATTGTAGCGAAAGATCGAAAGCAAATTTGCTCCTATCTGCTACATCTGGGAAGAGCAGGGAAGTGCACTCCAAGAACAATTCTGTGTTTTGAGAAGTCACAAAAGATCCATGTCTTGTTTTCTTATAGTTTTCTCCCAAGCACTCCTTAGAACTCTCCTTCCACGACTCCATTCTTGGACCACGTTCCCTCAATGCACTAGCAAAGTGTTGGTTGATAAAAGGCAACAAGTGATTGACAGTCTCCCAAAGTTCATACATGCAGCATGCAAATAGCTGAAATTGTCATGTGGTAGTTTATTAAATTCCTCGTGCTAGTTTATTAAATGTCAAAGCCAGGCTGTTGTTTAGCTGGAGGAATAGGAAGGCTCTGCATGCCCAATGGGAACCGTGCTGCCCGCTCAGGAAGATGGCGGAGAGATGGTACACAGAACTGACTTCTACAGTTTGGAAAAGGATATTTCTCTTTATGGCTGATGTGAACTCCTCAGTAGCTGTGGCTTAACAAATATTGACTTAGACTCTTTGTAATCACAACTGAAGGTCATCTTTGCTTTCAAGGAAAATGAATACGTTCTATTAGGTAAAAAATTATCTAACTATTGTATGTGTTTAACACTGTGCTTTTGACTCAGAGAAGTTAATATTCTTTGCTTTGAGAAGTTTCTGATATTTACCATGCCAAAATTAGCTGTACAGTTCTATACTCCTGAGCCCAAAGTTAAGAATGCTAAGTTGGCCTTACCTTAAAAACAGGCCCAAGAAATATTTTAAAAGAAAACAAAACCAAGCATAGTGGTCCATCTTTTCATTTGCACAAACTCCCAACATCGTTAGTAGTTGTCTAGCCACATCTGTCTCTTACACCATAACTTTCAGTAGTGCCCACCAACCCTTGGTCTCTGAAAAGACAGTGGTGCCTGCGCTCTTCCACCTTAAGTCGTCGTCGTCCTCCTCCTCCTCCTCCTCCTCTTCCTCCTCTTCCTCCTTCTCTTCTTCCTCCTGGCCCTCCTTCTCCCAACTCCCCCTTTACCCCATCAAGATTGTCAGTTTGAATCCCATCCTGTTCCCACCTACAAACCTCCCTTGTGAGACACAGACACAACCTTAGTGTTCCTAGGCCCATGCAAATGCTGACCCAGTTATACAGGAGAGATGTTTTTATTTCTTTCCCTTCAGGTCAAATGGCTTCTTCATTTCTTTTCCCCTATTACTTGTTTGTATTTTATTTGATAGATTCAAATAATAATAGATAAAAGAATCATTGCATGATGTCATGAATGTACTTGTTTGTTAATACACTTATTTTCTGTTACTTTTTTATTAGTAGCATAAATTATTTGTACAAGATAATTGGCTTCATTGTGACATTTTCATGCGGGCATACACAATGAACTTCAATCACATTTGACCCCTCTTTTACCTTCTCTCTTCCACTCCCTTCTCTCCTGATTCCTTTCTCTCAAATAATAACCTTTTATACTTTAAAAAAATTCTAGATTTTGCATATAAGAGAAAACACATTGTTCCAGTCTGACTTATTTCACTAGTTACAACAGTATCCACTTACATCTGTTTTCCTGCAAAGAATACAATTTTGTTCTTTGTGACTAATACTCTGTTGTATATGAATGGCCTGTGTTACTTAACTGCTCATTTGTGAGGTCTTAAAATCTCTATGCCCTTGAGCTTTTTCTTGTACAATTTCACTGTTCTCTTTCTGAATGACTCTTCCTTCCCTGCTTTTTTTCTTAAAGCCCCGACATGAACAAACACTTTCTATCATATTGGCCCTCCCATGATACCCTCTTGGACATCAAGATCACCATGCCAACTGGGGCTATTCTCAGTTAATCTTCCCTCCCTTCTGGAGACCTCCATCTTCTGTCCCCACAGCAACAGTGTATTTTCTATGCCTGCATGATGGCCATCATTCTGGGAACATAGTTTCCTTTCACTGTGGGTTGGTTTTTTTTTTTTCCCTCTCCCTGCATCTGTTTGCTCAATTTCAGATCTTCCCCTTTTCTTGATTGCCTCTCTGATTTTGCTGAGAGGGAGCCACAAACCTACAAATGATAAGACACTAAGATTTGAATGTCTCAAAACACCACAGTACTTCCGACACGTTTGATAGCCTGTCAGGGAAAAGAGTCACTCAGAGTGTAATTTCTCAAGATGGTTCTACCCAGCCTTGTCTTGATCAGAAGAAAAAAAAGCTTTGTGCTCCTGTCACTAACATCCCATAAAATGTCTCAGATGTCCACCCTTAGGCAGTAGATCCTCCCGTCCAAAGAATGATTCCTTTAAAGCAGACACCCCATGGATGGTGATCTACCCACTCAGCCAGAAGGCAGAGGTCCTCACAGGAGATTGGGAGCAGTGTGGTGGGGCTGAGCAGGGTCAGCTTCTGGGTGACCAGGAGTGCCTGTGACGAGAAGCTTTCCCTCGCCCCTCCCCCCTTGCATTTGGAGTTTTCTCCATCCCAGTCTGAAGCAATCCGCTCCTGCCTTTCTTCCTCAGCATCAGTTTAATGAGGTTTCCGTAGTGGAGAGACCGGCTGGCTCTGCAACCAAGCAGGCGTAACTTCCCATCCATTCCCTCGTTCCCTCGGTGAAAGCTTCATCCTTTTCATTTTATAGCTTTTGTTGATGCCTCCAAATAGGTGACTCACATCCATCAGAGTAGGACGGAGGGGAAGAAAACAGGACCTGTGGTTCACTGGGGGAAGCAGGAAAGAGACACACAGGAAACTGACAGGTCATTACTGCCAGTCACAATCCCTCTGCACAGGCTGAACGGGTCTTCCCTGAGACATCTGGCAATCCCTCTCAGCTCTCCCAGCTTCTGTGGTTTCTACGAGGCAATCGGATGTTGCCCTCGATTGTTCTTTTATATTGATTGGCTTTCTCTCCTGGAGGGTTTTAAACTGTTGTCTTTATGTTTGGTGTTTGAAAATTTCAACAACTGAGCACTTAGAAATGGGCACTTTACAATTCTTTAGTTGTCCAATTGGGACACACTTGTGACCTCATAGCTTTGATGGCTCCATTAGGTCTTTTGCTAATTTTATCTTCTTTTTATTTGTCTCAGTTGCAATTTAATTTGATGAAAAACAGACTTAACAGACTAGTCTTGCATTTTTTTTTTTTTTTTTGTAAAGAATGATGGCCTCAAACTCATGATTCTCCTGCCTCAGCCTCCCCTGTACTGGGATTATAGGCACCTACCACTACTCCAGCTTGTTTCCTAATTTTAAAACAGTATGGTAAATCATGCAAAGCATTAGATTGTCGGAATTCTTATCTCGTTCCCCAGTCTCTGACTTTTTAACTTATGCATTTTTGTATCCATAACTATGATCCCCTCTGTTATCTGTTTTCTTCTGTAGCCTCTTGACCTTGCATTAGAAACAGCTCACCCCCGAACACAAATAATTAACCTAATTATTTGAGGATAATTACAGTTGCTTTGTTTCTAGAACTGTTTAGTTTTTCTAAGATAAATTTCTTGATGCCTGAGCTGACAGTTTCTGTTTTAAATTAGTAACCACTTAACTATTATTTTTTACTAGAAATGAAGATACTCTCTAAATTTCGGGTATGAATTGAAGTAGGAAATGTTTCCCATCTAGAGCGTGTAGATGCAGGGATGGGCATAATGATCTTCAAGGTCATTATGGGTCAAGTTGTACAAGGCTTTCTTTACTTCTACTCTTATTCAGTCTCCAGATCACTTTCTGCCTGCACCAGGGCTGGTTTTTCCAGTCTCCCTGACTATCTTCCTTCTGTTCCTGAGTCTCTTTCAGATGTCCTCTTGAGGTCTTTGTCATCTCAGATAGGCCACCATTTCTAAGTTAGTGTGTAGCTCATTTCTCTATGGATAGTCCCAGGACTCACCAATCATGCCTAAACCCATGGTTTCACTACCATCAGCATGAGTTCTGAATTTAAATATAACCATGGTGGCGATGCAGTACACTTTGGCTAGTTTTTAACCACTCCTTCAAATTTCTTAGGTAGTGTTCTTCCCGATGTAGAGGGAGTTAATAGTATTTGCTTGCTCTGATGTAGTTGGTTGGTGATAAAGTCACTGGTCCAGATAGTTACTGAGCCAGACATATTAGCCTGAAGTCTCAATCAGCCAAGGAGAAGAAAGAAGCCATGCCGGATGGCTTCTTTAAAGGATGCTCTACTGTCATTCCCATAGACATTTTGTAAGAAGATGCACACAAATTCTGGAGTTCTTCCTACCTTCACCTTTATTGGGTGTTGATTCATGATATACAATGATAGCCAGACCTTTTGCATCCCCAAGTTTACACACCTGTGTATATAAGTACACATACATACAAATTACTGGCAACCTAGTAACTCCGGTGACTCTTTTATTTGTGTTCTAAAAAGGGATAACGTTTGGGCATGTTCCAGTGACACAACACTTCCTAGTCACAACTTCTTACCTTTCCTTTAGAAGCTTAACAGTGCTTCAGAGAGACACCGGCTCACTTGGTTGTTAAAGGAACCCTGGATGAGGCCTAGCATCTCCTTCCTTCTTCCCCTCTTGCCTTCTGGTAGAATAGGATTCTATCCAAATCCCAGTTCACCCCTTGAGGGGAGGGAGCTCTGGGATGCCACTTCTTTTCCCTTTCTTGTTATCAGTAGAATCTGGTGGGTCTG